>NC_058130.1:208150163-208202986 GCF_016433145.1 Gracilinanus agilis
AGAGAGAGAGAGAGAGAGAGAGAGAGAGAGAGAGAGAGAGAGAGAGAGAGAGAGAGAGAGAGAGAACACGGGTAATCATTGTAGTGTGGGGCCTATGAGTTGCCCTTCTATACGTGTCCTGGTACATATATTTCCTACTCTTTCTAATGCCAATACCTGTAGAATTTATATGCCCCCAGTTTGACAGGCAAAGAGGTTTTTTTTTTCTACTTTTCTTTCTACATTATATCATTAAGTGCTTTTTCCTTGAAATAATTGTGCCTTTTAGCTGACTAGAAACGCGGACATTTTTAAAAGTAAAATAATGAACTATTGTTTTAATAAACATAGATCCATGGAATACCTAGAACTAGGAGTAGCTATTCCATAAACAGCAGTTTCCCTGAATTCTATTCTGGGATGAAATTTGGAAAGACTTGAATAAGCTGATAATGAGAAAATAAAACCAAGAGAACACTGTCTACAATGACTCCCATAAGAAAAGGGGAAATAACATTAAAAGATTCACAACACTGATCGACATAATGATTAATCTTTACTGAAGAGGAATAGAAAGGAAACAAATGCCCTTGCTATAAAAGTAGTAAAGTATGAGGCATTTTATCTATCAGACAATATTACTGTCATTTTCTTTTGCCTTTTCCCTGTTACAAGAGAGAGTTCTATGATTGAGAGATGGTATTGAGAAATGATAGTCTTTTCTTTTAATGTCATAAAGTTTATTGTTGCTGATTTTTTTGTTTTTGATCTTATTTCTATTAAGTTTTAAAAGGCCATAATACTATGACAGCTAGATTGATTAGAAATGTATATTATCTCTAATCTCAACTTATCCTCACCAATGTATTAAAAAGCTTTTATTCTTCCCTGATTAAGTCTCTAGAACACTCTCTACAATGACTATTCCTTACCTTCTTTTCAGTCCTAAAACTTCCTATATCACCTCTTCTAACTCAGCAGAGGAGTTTAAGTTAAGACAAAATGCAAGTTTATCATACAATCTTCTTTTATGTTCTACTTTACATGTAGAAATGTTCACTTTATTAAGTTCCCAAAAAAGTTTGTAAAATTCAGAATTTTAAAAAATTAAGAATTTCCTTTATAAGTAACCCCAAAACTTAGCAGAGTCTTGAACATACAGTGTTTCATAAAAGCTTGTTCACTTGAATTGAGAGTCCTCATACATAAGTATTTATTGTTTTTATTTTATACTTAATGTAAAGTTTGAAAACAATCTATGTTCAGCTATACATTTATTTTCTATGATGTATACATTTACTTTATTCTATACACAATTTATCTGAAGCCTTAAAACTTCCTTCAAATCAAACCTAAATTTAATTTATTCATTAGCAATTACTGTTTGGGCACTTAATATTTTATTAATTTAAATCAGAATTCAGATAAAAAATTGAGTCAAATGATACTGTAACACTGCAACAAGCAATAATTGTATGAAATTTAAAAATATAATATCAATATACTTGTATTTCTCTAAGGAAGAATAACATTCTTTTATAATAATAAGAGATTTCACATTACTTTTATGAGAGAAAATAACAGAATCATATAATTTTACACTAGAAGGGAAGATAGAGAGATCATCTATCTACTCTAATCCCCCTTAATGTCACAAAAAAAATCTACCAAGATTAAACTTTTTACATAATTTACTATTTTTACATAATTTACATAATTATCTATTGTATAAATTACTTCTAAATCAGAAGCAAGAAGCCATAATTTCCAAGCACATTTTTACACTATTTATTGGGCTAATTTTAGAGTAAAGCTAATAACCAATCAATAAGTATATATAAATTTTAAACATATTAGTTTCTATTTTTAAAATACTTGGTAAAGAAAAATGCAATCAAAAAAATTCATTGTGATTTAATTAAAACAACTCAAAATGTCATCATAAAATGTCTCACACATTAAAAGGAAGCTACTTTAAACTATTTGCCTTTCACTGCGTGCATAATCTTATTTCATTTTGGAAATTTAATTGTGTTTTGCGTATGACCTTTAAAGCATCATTGTCACAGCTTGATGATAATGTCCTCATAATTTCAATGCGACATTCTACCACAGATGGGAAGTAATAAAGTCATAATAGAAATACTCAAACTTTATGCTGGTATTTGAGAATTTTTCTTTTCTAAAATTTGATTATTGGCCTTTTTCTGAAGTGAAGACTATTTTTTTCTGTGATTTTTCTTAGGAAAGCATAAGTATTTTGAAGAGTTAAAAGTGTCTGAAATATCTTCATTACTTCTGCCTCATCCAAATTCCACCTCTTAACATAACCAAATGCAAGTACCATCTACACCAAGATAATGGACCAGACAAATCCTACAGGCATTATACAAGCATCAAATTAGAAAATGTTATTTTGAATAGCAGTTATGCTTTACTTTATGTAAGCATGCACAAAGTTGCTCTGCAAATGCCATCCTGGGTTCCTTTTAGGTATATCTAGTTTTAATTTGTTAAAAAAAGTTATATTCCACAAATAAATTTAGAAGTCTACTCATTGGAATTTTTATACAATTTTCCTCAAAAATATTATAAATGATAGATTTGTTACCAATGCATCAAAATTCAAACCAAAATGTCAAATGAAATACAAAAATTATAAAGTAGCCCTTAGTCCTAGATTGTCCCTTCTCATAAGCAAGAATGGAAAATGAATGGTGGGGGATAAGAAGTGTCAAGAATCATAGTATTTAGACTTTTAACTTGGCTGTTAGTACTCTAAAGGTGAGATAAACTTGTCCAAGTCATAATGGAACATATTGACATGTCAATTATATCAGTATTGACATTCGTATTGGCAAGTTGGAAAAGGGAGACTGAAACCATGAGAATCCATTAAATGATCTAGAAATATTTATTATGTAGAGGAGAAGTCATAGTAGGGGAATAAGATAACTTTCTTCAGACACTTAACATGTTTGTTAACTTAAAAAAAGAATTATATCTGCTCTGCTTTCCTTAAAAAAACTAGAAGCAATGAATGGAAGTTAAAGAATGGCAGATTTCAGTTCAAAATACAGGAAAAACTTCTAATAATTCTAGCCACCCCAAAAGTAGAATGGATTATCACAGAAGATAGCAAACCACTTGTCAATATAGGTCTTCAAACACTGGTTGAATATTTCTCAGGGATATTATAAGACAATGACAGCAGTTTGGCCTAAATGATCTCTGAGCATCCATTTCTGAGAATCCATTTCTTAGTGTTGAAGTGTAAAAGAAGACTAAATGACCAAATGACAGAATTCTAACTTACTTTTAAAAAATCAAGTCACTTGTTGGTTTGGCCAGTTATGAGCTTTTCAAGATTTGGATGGGAATGAACCTTCTAACATCATTTCTAAAACAATTTTTCTTTTAACTAAAATTTAAAGGGCAAAATTCAAACATTTGTCCAAATCACAAGAAATCACAAAACTTTTATATAGAAAAAATGTAAAACAGACCAAAAACATGGAAAATTATTAACCAGCTGTACTTTCAAGTGAATAATATGCTAGCAAGCATAATCATTATTCAGAAGGTAATTTGGGGGGATTTATTCAACTAAGCAAGATTTTGAAATGGAATCTGCTTTAAGAGTTGAAATTAGTTTGGGGACAGCTTGGTGACTTGTGAATTGAGACTCAGGCCTACAGATGGGAGGTCCTGGGTTCAAATTTGACCTCAGACACTTCCTAGCTGTGTGACCCTGGGCAAGTCACTTAACCCCCATTGCCTAGCCCTTACCACTCTTCTGCCTTAGAACCAATACACAGTATTGATTCCAAGACAGAAAATAAGAGTTGGAAAAAAAGAGTTGAAACTTGTTTATAAAAATAAGAAGCAATCTAGTTTGTATAAAATTAGAAAAAAAATGTTTTCTAGTAAAAAGATATACCTATCTTCAACAATGATCTTTTTCCAGTTCTTAACTATAAAAGCAAAAATATTTTATTAGAAGCATTTCCTTCACAGAATCTTATTTTTAACAAAAAGAAAGTTGCTTAAGAGTTTTTTTTAGATAGCACCCAAAAATAGTTTGGGAATGCATCTTCTTAAAAAGAATAATGTGCATGATTCAGTTCAATTCATGGTACAGTGCTAGGTGTTTCTGATAAAACATAGAAACAAAGAACTGAGAGTTTAGTGGGCTGCTACAACAATAATAATAGTGAATTTTTGTTATCACTTTAAGATGATGACGAACAAACATTATCACGTTTTATTCCATTTTAAATCATTTGACATATATAAATAAGGATAATGAAACTCAATTGGAAGACGGAAAAACACAAATAATAAGGATAGGGGAGAGAAAGCAAGAAAGATTCTAAGGAAAAAATACCACCTGAGCTGAGACGAAGGAAAAAAAGATTCTGAGAGTCAAAGGCAAGAGGGAAGGGCATTGTAAGCATAGAAAAATCTGAAAAACAAAAATAAAACCAAAAGCAAAAAAGTCATTGAATTGAAAAATAAAATCATTATTTTTTTCAAAAAAAAAAAAAAAAACAAATTAAACCATGATCTACTTAGAGCCAAAAAAGATGACCAAATTAACAAAATCTTTTAAAAGCAGAACTATCGACAAAAAGAGGAAATGAAAGAAACTGATAATTAAAATAGATGAAGATCCAGAAATATAAAAGCAATCATATTAACAGAACTAGCAATAAAGAATCTGAGTGACACAATTTTTGAAAAAGAAATTAAATAGGGGGCAGCTGGGTAGCTCAGTGGATTGAAAGCTAGGCCTAGAGATGGGAGGTCCTAGGTTCAAATCTGGCCTCAGACACTTCCCAGCTGTGTGACCCTGGGCAAGTCACTTGACCCCCATTGCCTTATCACTCTTTTGCCTTGGGGCCAATACACAGTATTCACTCCAAGATGGAAGGTAAGAGTTAAAAAAAAAAAAAAAAGAAATTAAATAACCCAGAAACTAACTTCCAAAGGGAGGGGAGCAGGCCCACACTGATTTACAAATGAATTTTATCAAATATTTAAAGAACAATTAATTCCAGTGTGTGTGTGTGTGTGTGTGTGTGTGTGTGTGTATATATATATATACACATATATATATATATAAAATTTCAGAAAATACAGAAAGAAGACATCCTAACAAATTCCAACTAAAAAAACAAAGAGCCCCACTACTGAAATTAGACTGAAGATAAAGCAAAGCAAAAAACAAATGACAAATATCTCTAACAAATGTCAATATAAATATTTAATAAAATAATAACAAAAAGGCCACAACAATATTAAAATATTACATACGCTCTGAACAGACTCTATAAATCTGCATAAAAAGAACACAGGTCTGGCTTCAAAATTAGGACAATTATTAATAAAATAATATATCAAAAACAAAAATAACAGAAATCACATTTATATCAACAAATAAAGAATATACTTTTCACAAACTACAACAATCACCTGATTTTTAAAGCACTGAAAAGTATGTGAATAAATGGTTTTTTTCAACAATATCTGTCTAAAACATAAGCCCACATTATGTGTATTGGAAATAAAATAGGGGTCTATGATTTCTTCTTTAACTAACTGGTTTTGGAGAATCATATTATTTAATTTCCAATTAATGGCAGAATTTGCATTCAGATTTTTAAACTCAAATACTAGTGGTTTTTCCATGGTGTAAAGAGCCCTGGCACTTTAACTAAAAATTAGTTGAGATGATTATTAACTTTAATAAAGTATAAGGATTTAAAATAAACCTACAAAAATCATCAACCTTTCTTTATATTACCTATAAAACCTAACAGGAAGAGATAAAAAAAAAGTTCTATTCAAAGTGGAAAGTATAAAATGTCAACCCACTCCCAAAAGATACTCATTACTTGTATGAATACGTTACAAAAACATTATAGAAATTTTAAAAGATTGAATTAAGTTGAGAGATCCTAACTGATAATTAAAATAACATGCACAATTTATTATATCCTTTTTTCTTAAAGCAAGTAATATGAAATAGAAATTAACAATTTCATATAAAATCTTCTTTTTGTACTATGCTAGATTTAAAAATTATCTTTTTGTTGTTTAATTTTGGAATTAAAAAATATTTGATAACTTTATAAAAAACATAAAACTTGATAAATGAAACAGGTTAGGTAAATAAGACTCAGAAACAATCAAATGTAATTTTTGGTCAATCTAAGAATACCAACTAGTAAAGTAAGAGCTTCCTAAGAACAAACCACAAACCATAGTATAGCTGTGTAGATGTCCCATATCTCTTACCATCCTTGTCAGATCCTTCCCAACATAAGATTATTCTTTAGTCAAGATACCTCTGGGCAACTAGGTGGTACAGTGGATAGAGCACCAGCCCTAGAATCAGAAGAACCTGAGTTCAAATCCAGACTCACTAGCTATGTAACCCTAGACAAAACCCTAGACTTTACCCATGTTTGCCTCGGTTCCTCATCTGTCAAATGAGCTGGAGAAGGAAATGACAAAGTTCTCCAGTATCTTTGACAAGAAAATGCCAAATTGGGTCACAAAGAGTTGAACATGACTGAAAATTGACTGAACAATAACACAAAATGCTACACTTTCCAACAAGAACTTCCAAAAATGTGAGTGTGTGGGCATGTTCTTTGACTTAAATAGTGTTTACCATATAAAAAATGTATTTATTCCTGTGACTTCTAGAGTTCATAATAGAAATTATATATTTTGTCAAAAACCATTTTGGCATCTATTAATATATTTAAATTATTTATATTGTTAACATTGTTTATTACATTTATAATCTTTGATATGTTAAACCTATCCTGCATTACTGATATAAACTTAAACTGATCAACATACATAATCATTCTAACATGGTGATTCAAGCAATTCTCTAAGATAATAAATTATGAGTCGTATTTATCATTACTGGGGAAAATTCCAATAATGACAAAAGGAAATAAATTTTAGAGTTTATCAAGCAAGCAAATATAAAGAATAATATGAAAATTAATTTTAATAGGATAATATAGTTATCTACCAAATAATACCTCTTAACAAGTATGCTCTGGGATGGGGAAGCCTTGTGATAAAAATCAATGTAGAGTTAGAAGTAATCTTACAAATTGTAAAGGCTTCTCATTTTACTAGTAAGGAAACTATAGTCCAGAAACATGAAAAGTCCTGCCCCAGATCACAGATCATATTTTTTTAAACCCCTTACCTTCTGTCTTACAATCAATACGATGTATTGGTTCTAAGGCAGAAGAGTGCTAAGGGCTGGGCAATAGGGGTTCAGTGACTTTTCACTCAGCTAGGAAGTGTCTGAGGTCAGATTTGAGGCCAGGACTTCCTGTCTCTGGGCCTAGCTATCACTCCACTGAATCACCGAGATGCCCCCGCACAGATCATATCTTTAAAGCTAGATGGTCATCTACCCCCTTATTTTACATATAAAGAAATTATGCTCCAGTGAGATTAGGTAGCCTTCCCAAGATCAGATTTAATAGGTGGCTGCACCAGAATCCAAGTTTACTGACACCAAATCTAATGTATAGTTCACATGTACCACACTGCCTTTCAAATAGTAAATTAATAGGGCTACATTTTTTAAAAGATTGAATTTATGGAACAATCTTTTAAAACTCTCACCTTTATATCATTATTGAGTCAATCTCAGAGTAGAAGTGTTCCAAAGTCAGAAAGGCACCCTAGCACAATGAGAACAAGAGCTAAGGAAAAATAGTTTGGAGAGGAAGAAAAGAGCTACATTATATAACTGAATCTATAGATATTCCCTTTCATTCTCCTAAGCAGCTGAAGACAAAATTGATAGAAGAAAGCCCAAAAAGAAATGGGAAAGGCCACAATGTAGGAATACATCTTTATGAGTTCTCCTTCCTTGCTTATCCTCTCAGATGCAAATCCTCTTCATTTTATGTCAAAATGTCTCTCCTCTTCAGCCTAGCCAACAAGAAAGAGGTAGCAACTGCTATAAAAGATCTGTCCAAGAAGCTAAGATAGTTCACTTCAGCTGCCTCCTATTTCAAATCAAAAACTCTAATTTTAATGTAGAAGAAAGAATAAAGAAAAGAAAATCAGAAAATCACCATTGCTTTTACCTACTATTCCAGCTTCCAAATCAATGTGTATCGGGGGAGAGGAGAATATATTTGGCATTTAATTTTGTGCATTCCCTTAGAAGAGTGTAAGTATCTTGATCTCACTTTCATATTTATATCCCCAGTAATTGACAGTTTCTGGCATACCTTTGCCCAAGAAATGATTGCTAATTAAGTTAATTCAAGCCTCTCTGTGACCAGATTCTCCTCTCACAACACCCTCTTGTACTGACACACTTTCTATCATTTCTTGACTTCCAATCTCCTCTCAATGTGTTTGAAATTCTAGAAAAATGAGTGAGAAGATATGAAATTATAGCAAAAAAATCAAGGAATAACCTATCTTAACCTCATGAAAATTTATTTTTATTAGGCTTAGAGATTTTACAGTCAGGTATAGAACATGTAAATGAATATCAAAAATGTTCAACTGATATAAATAGTAATACTGTCATGGAGGTCATCATGGTCAATTTCCAAAATCTTTCTTAAATACAAATAAAAAAGCTCTTTTACAAATCTTCTCATTTTATGTACAGGAAGAAGTAAATGGATTTATGTGAAGAATAATTTTTTTTCATTTAGCCAGGTTATTCCTCTCTTTTTTCCATCCATTATTCCTTTCTTGGCAGATCTACAATCATATGCCAAAATAAATGTTGCCAGAAACACTAACATATATTACAAATGGACAAAAACAAGTTTTCTACTTAGTGCTTCCTGCTGGGAATTCCTTTATTTCCAAATATAGGGAAATAAATAATACCCAAGTTGCATCCCCAGGGTACTTTATGTCATGTAAAATGATTTACATCATGCATATATTTCAGAATGTATTTCAAAAATTTTATTATATTTTCTGAATGACCCTGAGAAAAGGCAAAAGCAAAAAATATCTTATATTCTTAATAGCAATGTAAAGAGCATAGATTCCTGCATTTAGGTACAGTTTTAAGTGTATAAGAAGAAAAACAAGTATTAAGATCTTAATAGACTCTTTGGAGAAGCAAAGGGTATCTATCACAAGACCACAAGAGAAAATAAAAATTTTGGTAAAACTAAAAGATGTCACTTATTCCTAAGATAAAATATAAATTAAAAGCCTTGAGTCAGATCAAACTGACAAATAGCAAGAGAATTTCAAATATAATTGGGTTTGAGAACTGAAATTATTATTTGCTATGAAATGTTGATGTAGGCTTAAAAACTAAGTTTAATACATGTAAGAATATAAATAATATTCAAGTGACACCATCACTAATACTCTTCCAGGTCTTCCCTCTGCTTCAAGTTTCTTTCCACTTCACTTCATCCTCTACTCAACTTTATCAACTGATCTTACTTAATTAAGATCTATGTCACCACTCCTATTCAATAAATTCTAATGACTCCCTATTACCACTAAGATCAAATACAAAATACTCTCTTTGGTTTTTAAAGCCCTTTATAACCTGGCCCCTTCTTATCTTTTCATTTTTTTTTACAATTTACTCCCCTCCATCTACCTTATTATCCAGCGACAGAGGCTTCCTTGCTGTTTCTCACAAAAAGGCACTTTATCTCCTGACTTTCTATTTTCAACTAGCTTTCTCATATCCCTAGAATTTGCTCCCTCCTCAAGTCTCTCCTGCATTCACTTGCTTGCTTTAAGTCTCAGCTTAAAGTCCTGCTTTCTGCAGGAAGCCTTTGCCAATCCCCCTTAATACTGGTGCATTTCCTCTGAGATTACCTCCAATTTATCCTGTCTCTATCTTGTTTCTACATAGCTGTTTTCCAGTTGTTTTCTTCATTAATTTTTTGAGAGCAGAATTTTTTTTCATTTCTTTGTATCCCCAAAGGCTGGCACATAACAGGAACTTTAGAGATGCTTATTAATTTGGCTTTTTGATCATTATCAATTGAAAGAGAAACTTCATTGCAAGCTAGTGCACCTCCCTAAAAGTTATCAATAGAAAAATACAAAAGCTGATTAATTTTAATAATATGTAATATATAAAAATGCAAAATTATAAAACAAATAATGAGTTGGTTATTCATACTTGCAAATTTTTTCATAAAAATTTACCACTGAATTCTTCTAAATAGTAATTTCTCTTTGATGCAATCAAAATATGATTTAATTTTTAAAGTATAATATACTTTCTTAGGATATCTATTAGGAATGGGTGAAAATTCTGGAGTACAAAGCCAAAGAACTAGCTGCAAAGATGCTACAAAAAGGTATTAAAGTTGACCACATTTGAATGCTTTGACATGGACCTGTGACTTCATCAATATAGTTGTTCTTTCCAATGATGAAGATTTAATCCCTTTCAACTGATGCTCTTGCTCATGTCAGGGGTCCACTCAAAACCGTGGGGGCCTTCTTCTAGTTTTCTTGACATTGTGTAGATCCTGATAGAGCATACATGCTTTTTTCATCTGTAATCTGTCATTCTTCTCACATGACTGGCCTATCTTCTTTTCCAAATACACATTTCTCTGGTATTAATACCAAAGCAAAAACAAGTTTTTGTCACCAAAATCAAAATCAAAGAGTAATTCTCTATTGCTGATAAAGTTTTCTATCTGTTACTCTTTTCAAAGGACACTGCAGTGATATTATCAAGTCCTAGATTTTTTCACAGTTCACAAGATGCATATCATTCAAAACAGACAGCCAAACTATCCACACAAAGGGAAAAAAAGTGTCTAAAGAATGAATGTTTTCCATATGTAACTGAATAGACAATCCATAAACCTATTTTGACAGACACTGTGCATGAACAATAAGCAAGGCACAAAAAATGAAAAAAATGGAAGGAATTAATGTTTGGAAAATTGTACTATGTTTTTAATGACTCCATACTTCTCTCTGAAGCAAAAGTAAATCTTTTTAATAATAATCTTTCCACAATGCTCGATGTCTATGAATCATGAAATACTCTCGTCCCAGAAGTATTAAGATTGAGGGTCACCCAAAGGTTAATAAAAAGGTATGGGATGGACATGAGTAGGCTAAGAGCAAAAAGAAAAGCTGTATACCAAATGACATTTTCCCTTTTCCTTCTATAATAATTTTTGAGATTCATTCCCACAGACAACATTTTGGAATAAAGATGTAAAAATCACACTTATAAATCTTAATGTTCACTTCAAAGGGCATTCTCCCTTTTCAATTTGTTGTCTATGTGCTGGAAATCCTATAATATTCTGAGGCTTAATGAAATCAGCACAATATCATCTCCAAATAGAAGGCTCTAGAGAATATCATCATTTATAAAGTATCCCTCTTGCACTAACCCAATGTGCAGTATATGCTCAATATCAGAAGACAAGCGTCTCCCTGTTTCATGCCTCAAATGCTAAAGATAGTCAGGGACTGCTAAATAAAGTTATCCTTATGAAAGCATATTTTAAACCCAGGATATTAAAGAAACTTCTCAAGAAAATCCATAATAAACGTTTTTCTTTCATTCATTTATTCATTCATTCATTTATTCATCTAAACAAACATAAGAAAAATCAAACAAGTAAAGACCTATTGCCCAATCTTTGACACACATTTAAATCTATGGTCTACTAAGTTGATTCACTCACAAATCTTGATTAGTACTAAAGAAAGACAGTAACTTGGGGCCAGAATTGAATAAGAAAAAGGGAAATTGTATTTGGGAAGCTGCACCATGCTTAAACAGTGTCAAACTGAAAGAGAAAAAGGGAATCACTAAATCTTGTGTACGAATCTCTGTGCAGGCATACTGACTTAGAAAACTACATTCTAACATTATCTGTGTCATATTGTATTTCTATTTATTTTGTCAAATATTTCCCAATTACATTTTAATCTGATTCCCCTGCAATTAGTGTTTGGTTCCTCTGCTTTAAATGATACCATTTTCAAAATAATTTGTTTATTGTTATCCAGTTGTTTCAGTTATGTCTGACTTCATGAGCTCATTTGGGATTTTCTGGGCAAAGATGTTGGAGTGGTTTGCCATTTCCTTCTCCAGTTCATTTGACAGATGAGGAAACTGAGGCAAATAAAATTGAATGACTTGTCCAGGGTTACACAGCTAATACATATCTGAAGCCAGATTTGAACTCAGAAAGGTGAGTCTTTCTAACTTCAGGCCTGGCACCCTAGCTGCCCACAAAATACATATACATAAATATATACATATATTTTATGTACGCACAAACACATATACATATACACATGCAGATCTATGTGTATATATGTTTGCTAACATATAGATCTACATGTACTTTTGTGAACATAAGAACACACATGCACCTTTTCAACACCTTACTTTCAATAACTGATTCAATCTTTTTCTCCACCCCAACCTCAAAGATTATGCTCAAAGATATCATTTTACATGCTGATATCTCTTCAGATCTCCTTGCTTCCCAATTTATCCTCCTCAACTCCCATGATTTGTACTTTCATTTCACCTTAGACACATACAAGCATGATCACATCTTTACTCTTATCATCATCCACAAGTTTCTACCTTTTTTATATATAAATCTGACATCCCATCTGACTATAACCATATATCTCTCCATCTCTCTCTTCTACTCTAACCCCTGTAAAACCTATTCTTCATCTTTAACTCAACCTAGACACTAGGACTGCTCTCTGGTCTCCCAGATCATTATTTTTACCCCCTCTTTCCTCCCTTCAAATCTGATAATCAATTTAACTTCATACTATCACCTACCCTCAAATCCCTTTTCCTAATTCCTATCACCATGTGTCCCTTCCGAAACTCCAACCCTAAAATACTCCTACCTTTTCCATTCTTCAGTCCTAATTCTACACTACCAAAAAGAGAGGAAGTCATATGACCATGCAAACAAGACCTCTACAAACATTTATTCTCAATTGGGCCCTCATTACTACGTAAAAATCTACATGGTTTTTCTTGAATGAATCTCTTTCCCATTGCCCTCAGGATCTGTCCCAAACTTTTTCTTCTCTCCTCAAGATATCTATGCCACCCTTTCCTCCATCATGCTTAGCAGATATCCTCAAGCAATTACTTCACCGATAAAAACTTATATGTCCTAATATCCCACTTCTCCCCACTTCTGACCTCTAAATTGGGAATAATCCCCCATTCTCCTTTTTACTCCAGTCTCAGAGGAAGAGATGCCCAAATTCCTTGAAAATGGTATACACTCAAACCCTTGTTTTCCTGTCCTCCCATTTCCTGTAAGAGCTCACTCCTTTAATTATCCTTTCTTCCTTCCTAATTTTCAATACCACTTTTTCCATCACCTCTTCTCTGCCACATTTCTCTCATCATTAGAAACCCCTGTCTTGAACATGCCATTCCCCTCAAGTTACCATTTTATTTCTTTCCTCATTTTCTCTCCAAGTTATATGAGAAAAAGCTGTCTGCATTCAGTGACTTTCTTTTTTCCCACTCAGCCTCTTGCAATGTAACTTCTAATCTCATCACTCAACTGAATTACCCCTTATCAAACATCTTCAAACAAATGCTCTGTAGCCATTTGTCAGACAGGTTATATTTGGGTTTTTGGTTTGTTTGTTTGTTTTTTACAAAGGGGTATCTCTGAAACTCCTTTCACCTCAAATTCTGGGGTTCTCTGAATACTGCTTATGAAGTAGAGACTATAGTGTATACTGCTTTGATGATTCATTCACTTATAATATGTTAAGGTTTTATTTAGAATTGTCTTGATGTAACAAATTACAAATTATTTTCTTATATCATCAATTCCATATTTAGATGATACTAGAACACTCAAAAACCTAACAACCCTTTTAAATGATTGTCTGCCCTTTGATCCAGCCATACCAATGCTGGGTTTGTACCCCAAAGAGATAATAAGGAAAAATGCATGTACAAAAATATTCATAGCCACGCTCTTTGTAGTGGCAAAAAAATGGAAAATGAGGGGATACCCTTTGATTGGGGAATGGCTGAACAAACTGTGGTATCTGTTGGTGATGGAATACTATAGTGCTCAAAGAAATAATGAACTGGAGGAATTCCATGTGAACTGGAAAGACCTCCAGAAAATGATGCAGAGTGAAAGGAGCAGAACCAGAAAAACATTATACACAGAGACTGATACACTGTGGTAAAATAGAATGTAATGAACTTCTGTACTAGCAGCAATGCAATGACCCAGGACAATTCTGAGGGACTTGCGAGAAAGAACGTTACCCGCATTCAGAGAAAGAACTGTGGGAGTAGAAACGCAGAAGAAAAACATATGATCAATCACGTGATCCAATGGGGATATGATTGGGGGTTGCAGATTCTAAATGATCACTCTATTGCAAATATTAATAATATGGAAATAGGTCTTGATCAATGATACTTGTAAAACCCAGTTGAATTTTGCACTGGCTACAGGAGGGGGGTGTGGGAGGAGAGGGACAGAACATGAATCATGCAACCATGGAAAAATATTCTAAATTAATCAATTAAATTTAAAAATTATTTAACATTTTTTTTAATTTAAAAAAAACCTAATAGCCTAATTGGGCTGAAGTCTTCAGGTATCATGTCCCATAAAGCTAAAACTTCTAACAACTAATATGGAAGCAGGTCCTGGGGGATCTCAATGATTTTTAAACCTGAAAAACCACAATACATATGTGATAAATACAAATGACACTGCTTTATCAAACAAAGGGGAAAGCACTATATAGGCCAGTATTTAAACAGGCTATACAATCGCTAGAAGGAAACATGCTTAGTTAGAGATCTAATTTTTGAACAATACTTCCTCTGCTAGATGAATCATTTTTTTCACCTTCTTTCCTAAGAACTTTGACAAGGACACCATCTTTGGCCTATGCTAGCTAACCAGAATTGTGATTCCTAGAACTAACTTCATCAGGAATGAATGTGACAAACATGTATACTAGTCAATGCTTCTAGAAGTGCACGAAGTAAAAATAACCTTCCCCAAGATTTATATAACTTTAATATGCAACAACATCCAACCAATCCCCAGAAGTAATGAGAAAAAAGAGGAAACAAATTATATTCATGCATTTTATAATATTTTCCCAAGGAACCCAATGGAGCTTGATCTCCTAAGTCTCTGGTCCAAATCTAAATAAGTACCTGTTGATTTAGTCAACTTCCACAAGGGCAGCATGAAATTTCTGAGGTATCTAGTCTCTCTATAAATCAGAACTGAGTTTATAAAGTTCACAAATGTCCCCATCTCAGCTCCTTCTAGAAATTATAATACAGTAGCATTACAATGTCTGTATACTAAAGATTTAAAAAATAAAAAAGTAAAAGGGCTTGCATATACAAAAATATTCATAGCAGCTCTTTTTGTGGAAGAAAAGAATTGGAAATTGAGAGGATGCCCATCAAATGGGGAATGGCTGAACAAGTTGTAATACGTGATTGTAATGGAATACCATTGTGTTAAAAGAAATGAGACCTAGATGCCTTCAGAAAATCTTGGAAAGACTTATATGAACTAAGGCACAGTGAAGTGAGCAGAATCAGAACATCATATATAATAATATCAGCAATACTGTATGATGATCAAGTGGGAATGATTTAGTTGTTCCTCAGGAATATAATGATTTAAGACAATTCTGAAGGATTCGGGATGAAAAGTGTTATCCATCTTCAAAGAAAAGGTCTGATATAGTCTGAATACAGATCGAAGCATGCTTTTTTAAAATTTATTTTCCTTTGTATTTTTAATCTGTGTTTTCTTTCACAACATGACTAATATGTAAATATGTTTAATACAACTGTACATGTGTAACCTATGTCAAATTGCTTGCCTTTTTGATGATGGTGGAAGGAAGCAAGCAAAGAAGAGAATTTGGAACTTAATTTTTTAAAGAAATTTTTTTAATTTTACATGTAATTGAAAAAATAAAATATTTTCAAAAATAAATTAAAGTGTATTTGTATGTATATGGCAATTCAATCAAGGAAAGATGAGGAAGTGCTTTCACAATCCTGTATCTATTGTGTCAGAAACTTAAAAACTTACTTGCTGCCTGGTTGAAATTCTGTATCTAGGTTTTGGAGTTGCAACAGAATATATGGGCGTCTGCAAATTCCTGTGTTTCAGCACTCAGATCTCTACTCTTTGATCCATAAGGCATATAGCATATAAATGGATTCCTAAAGTATAGGTCTAATTAGGTCACTACCCTGCATAAAAAGCTCCATTAGCTATCACTTGCCTGTAGGATGAATCAATTAATTAATATGATTTATTAACTGCTTTGTATATGTCAGGTACCGAGAGAAGCAATAGAGATACAAAAAGAAAAGTCTCTGTCCTCAAGAGGCATTTGTTGTTGTTATATTTTTTAATTTTATTTACTTATTTATTATATTTATTTTATTTAAATACCCAATTAATTCCCTCCTCCCAATAGAGAAGGAATCATTTGACAAATATATATATAATAAATACATTATATATATACGTATATATATATATATATATATATATGTATACAGATAAAACTATGCCTTACTTCTTATATCCCCATTTAAAGAACTTGGTTGTCTCTGGTAACAAATCCCTCATCTCCATATTAATAACCAGATTTATAATTTGTTCCCCATTAGTAATACTCTTCTATGATACCATACTATGCCCTCTCCACCTGCATCATTCCAGCACCAGGGTCTTGTCTCTTATTACCCATCACATTGGGTAAGGCTTTGGTCCTTAAAGGAATTTACCATAGATAAGGCAAGACCAGTTCCTCCCAAAACTGATTCATTAGGGAAATAGACTTCCATCCCAGTTCCTGGTTTAGGGTACAAAAGAAATTAGCATATTTTCCCACAGTTCCTTATCCCCACTAAAGTTAATAAATCTATGAGCTGACAATTTAATTTAAATATTATCACAAAAATCTCTCTAAGCTTCCTGAAGGAACCACTCCACATTAAATAAATAGAAGTTACTTTCTGTTAAGGGAGTATGGCCTGGTCATGACCCTGTCATGTTAGGTGTTAATTAAGTAAATCAAGTCAATCCACTTGATCATTTACTTAAATTAAGTGGAAGGATTACACTTTAATGAGGTATTAAGGAGGTAAGAACAAGACTCAATCAACCAAAGACTTTAGATTATGTCAGAAAAAATCTTTGGATGAAATGGAAGAGCATTGATGAGAAGTGTTCTGATCACCAAAGAATACTTATTCGTGTGTTATAGGTCTCTTTAAAATAGAGGTGCAAATTCAGAAGACAGAGATTCAGGAGAGACATACAGTCAAAGAGAGTCAGATATAAATATGAACACAGACTGGCAGGCAGGCAGAGGCAGAGAGACAGATACAGACAGAGACAAAGTCAGATTGACTGTCTGACAGTTCAAATCTGGCCTCAGACACTTACTAACAAAATGATTCTGAGCAAGACATTTAAGCACTTTTTATCACAGATTCCTCAACTGTGATAGGGGGATAATAGCAGAAGCAACCTCTCAGGTTGTCATGAGGATCAATGAGGTAATATTTTTAAAGTGCTAAGTAAGCACAGTGTCTGAGGCACATAGTCGGTGCTTAATAGGTGTGATTTCCTTCCCTTTGATACCATCTCAAGGGATAGAAGGAGAGGGGAGTAAAAGGAAGAAAAGAAGAAGAAAGAACAATAAACACAGTTAAATGATGTTAATAAAACTTCCTGTGATATGTAAAATAATTGAAGACAGCTCCTGAAATGAGAAAGAAAAAGGGAAGAATTTTACTTCTCTCTTTGAATGACAGAAAAAGTAGCTTTTTTTCTGACTAGAAGAAAAGGATGCAAAGATTTTCATATTTCTAGTAGCATCTTATTGCTCTTGAACTTATTTTTTCTCCTGATGTGAATGGATAAAGGAATCAATGACTGCACTCAGAGATGCTAAAAGTGCACAGTGAAACCTTCTCTTTACTTAGACTGAATAAATTTCTTACACTAAGACAAAAAAAAAATTGAGGTTCAAGATATATCGAAAACACTCAAGACACTATACTGTCCTAAAAGTTGGGCATCCAAATCTAAAATTTAAGGTAAAGTAATAAAGTTAAGATTAAAGAAAGAAAATAATAACATTTCTCAAACAGGCCAAATTTGGTGACTGTTTAAGTTCAGATGTTTAATAGTTATATTGTAAGTCATTTAAAGTCTCTGTCCTTTGGTCCTCATTTCTAAAAAAAAGGAAGATAGGATTAAATTATTTCTAAGATCCATTCCAGCTCCAAAATGCTATTATTCTAAAAATGGAAAATTCCCATTTTTGTCCCAGCTTTTGGGACAAAAATTCATTATTTGACAAAGACTGCTAGGAAAATTGGAAAACAATATGGGAGAGATTGGGCCTAGATCAACATCTCACACTCTACACCAAAGTAAATTCAGAATGGGTGAATGACTTGAATATAAAGAAGGAAACTATAAGTAAATTAGGTGAACACAGAATAGTATACTTGTCAGGTCTCTCAGAAAGGAAAGATTTTAAAACCAAGCAAGAGTTAGAAAAAATTACAAAATATAAAATAAATAATCTTGTTTACATTAAATTAAAAAGGTTTTATACCAACAAAACCAATGCAACCAAAATTAGAAGGGAATCAACAAATTGGGAAAAAATCTCTATAACAAAAAACTCTGACAAAGGTCTAATTACTCAAATATATAAGGAGCTAAATCAATTATACAAAAAAATCAAGCCATTCCCCAATTGATAAATGGCCAAGGGACATGAATAGACAATTTTCACATAAAGAAATCAAAAACTATCAATAAGAACATGAGAAAGTGTTCTAAAGCTCTTATAGTTACAGAAATGCAAATCAAAACAACTCTGAAGTACCACCTCACACCTAGCAGATTGGCTAACATGCCTGCAAAGGAAAGTGGTGAATGTTGGAGAGGATGTGGCAAAATTGGTTCACTGATGCATTGCTGGTGGAGTTGTGAATTGATCCAACCATTCTGGAGGGCAATTTGGAATTATGCCCAAAGGGATTTAAAAGACTATCTGCCCTTTAATCCACCCATACTACTGCTGGGTTTATACCCCAAAGAGATCATAAGGAAAAAGACATGTACAAAAATATTTACAGTTGCACTCTTTATAGTGGCAAAAAAAAAAACCTGGAAAACGAGGGTATGCCCTTCAATTGGGGAATGGCTGAACAAATTGTTGTATCTACTGGTGATGGAATACTATTTTGCTCAAAGGAATAATGAACTGGAGGAATTCCATGTGAACTGAAATGACCTCCAGGAATTGATGCAGAGTGAAAGGAGCAGAACCAGGAGAACACTATATACAGAGGCTGATACACAGTGGCACAATTGAATATAATGGACTTCTGTACTAGCAGCAATGCAATGATCCAGGACAATGCTGAGGGACTTATGAGAAAGAATACTATCCACATTCAGAGGAAGAACTATGGCAGTAGAAACACAGAAAAAAAACAACTGCTTGATCACATGGGTCGATGGGTATATTATTGGGGATATTGACTCTAAACGACCACCTCCGTGCAACTATCAATAATATGGAAATAGGTCTTGATCGATGACACATGTAAAAATCAGTGGAAATGCGTACTGACTATGGGGGTTGGAGGTGGGGCGAGTGGAGGGGAGAACATGAATCATGTAACCATGGAAAATTTTTCTAAATCAAAAATAAACAAACATAAATAAATAAATGAAAATGTGAAATTCATCTTTAAGAGTCCTGATTGCCATAGTCTCTTACAATTCCCAGTTTTTGACATTTGGTAACAGTGTCTCTAAATTACAGATTCCAAAAAAAATTACAGAATTTTAAGGCTTAAATACTCTTATAATCATAAAGGCACATTACCCCCATATTTAAATACAAAGGAAAACGAGGCTCAGAGATGGTAATTAATTTGTCCAAGTAATTCTCTCTCCCTCCACATACCAATCAATTCCTAAATCATGTCACTTCTGTCTGCACATGTCTAAAATCTGTTCTCTTCTCACTATTCATACAACCATCACCCAAATTCAGGCTTAAATCACCTCTAATCTGAACTACTGAAACAGCCTCTTAATTGCTCTCTTACTTCTCCAATTCACAGGAGAGCCTATAATAAATTTACTATCCAGATTAAATGATTAAAGTATTGCAAAATACTACCCTTAAAATGCATGAGCTTAAATTTTACAAACTCATAAAATCATCAGTAAATAGTTAGAAATTCAAAGCTTTCAGAATTCATTGGATAGTAGACTTAAAAACAACTTTGGAAGCCATCTAAATTATAGAGAGCCAACTCTATATATTTTGGGGGTCCTGAGTGGCATTTAGTGGCGTCAGATTGAAAAGACAGAAACTGAGAACAGCCACACTAGTGGTTAGCCATAGCTTATCCAATCCTATGGAGTTTAGAGTTTATTTATATACTGGTTTCAAACAAAGAATACAGAGAAAGAGTCACAGCTGTGAAGGGGTTACAAATCATACACAACCCTTTAAAGTCTAAAAAGTAGAGAGATGGGTACAAGAGCAAGGGCCAAATTCCAACCACCAATTAGTAGGGGTTAATTCTGGGAGAAGAAATATATTTCATAGAGATGTTTACTAATTGCGTTCTGCCTTGATTTACAGGACTGCACCTGGTCAGATAAAGTCTGGCTCCAGCTTATCTAAGTAATATTTTTAGAGTTCAGGTTTCTTAATTATCAAGGAACAAAATAGTTAACTCAGTAGGTTCTGGTCTGCTAAGGACTCAAAGCTTTTCAATAAGTCTATAATGTTTTTCCAATAAGAAAAGGTATGGATCATAAAAGGGGTCAAAAGAGGGATCTCAGATTTTTATCTAATCTCTTATTGGCTTCCCACACTAAACCAAGACCTCATTTTACAGAAGAGTAAAGGTCCAAAGAGACTTGTGTTTGAGTCTTTATTTATTAAATATTTATTAATATTCATTTTTAACCTCTTTACATGCTTCATACCCCTACTTTCCCCTTCACCCCCTGTATTCCCCCCACCCATGGCCGACGCACATTTCCACTGGTTGTAACATGTGTCCTTGTTTGGGGCCTATTTCCATATTGTTGTTAGTTGCATTGGTGTGGTAGTTTCGAGTCTACATCCCCAATCATGTCCGCCTCAGCCCATGCATTCAAGCAATTGATTATCTTCTGTGTTTCCTCTCCTGCAGATCTTCCTCTGAATGTGGGTAGCATCTTTACCATAAATCCCTCAGAGCTGTCTTGTGTCATTGCATTGCTGCTGGTGCAGAAGTCCATTACATTCGATTTTACCACAGTATATCAGTCTCTGTGTACAATGTTCTTCTGGCTCTGCTCCTTTCGCTCTGTATCAGTTCCTGGAGGTCTTTCCAGTTCACCTGGAACTCCTCCAGTTTATTATTCCTTTTAGCACAATAGTACTCCATCACCAGCATATACCACAATTTGTTCATCCATTCCCCAATTGAAGGACATACCCCCATTTTCCAGTTTTTGCCACCACAAAAAGTGCAGCTATAAATATTTTCGTACAAGTCTGTTTATCTATGATCTCTTTGGGGTACAAACCCAACAATGGTATGGCTGGATCAAAGGGCAGGCATTCTTTTATAGCCCTTTGAGCGTGATTCCAAATTGCCAGCCAGAATGGTTGGATCAGTTCACAACTCCACCAGCAATGCATTAATGTCCCAATTTTGCTACATCCCCTCCAGCATTCATTACTCTCCCCTTCTTTCATTTTAGCCAATCTGCTAGGTGTGAGGTGATACCTCAGAGTTGTTTTGATTTGCATTTCTCTAATTATTAGAGATTTAGAACACTTTCTCATGTGCTTATTGATACTTTTGATTTCTTTACCTGAGAATTGCCTATTCATATCTCTTGCCCATTTTTCAATTGGGGAATGGCTTGATTTTTTTATACAATTGATTTAACTCCTTGTATATTTGAGTAATTAGACCCCTGTCAGAGTTTTTTTGTTATAAAGATTTTTTCCCAATTTGTTGTTTCCCTTCTGATTTTGACTACATTGTTTTTGTTTGTACAAAAGCTTTTTAGCTTGATATAATCAAAACCATTTAATTTATATTTTGTAATTTTCTCTAACTCTTGCTTGGTTTTAAAATCTTTCCTTTCCCAGAGATCTGATAGGTATACTATTTTGTGTTCACTTAGCTTATTTATAGTTTCCCTCTTTATATTCAGGTCATTCACTCATTCTGAATTTATCTTGGTGTAGGGTATAAGATGTTGATCTAAACCTAAACTTTCCCATATTTTTTTCCAAATTTCCCAGCAGTTTTTTGTCAAATAGCGGATTCATGTCCCAAAAGTTGGGCTCTTTGGGTTTATCATACACTGTCTTGCTGACATCCTTAACCCCGAGTCTATTCCACTGATCCTCCCTTCTGTCTCTTAGCCAGTACCATATTGTTTTGATGACTACTGCTTTATGAGTATAGTTTAATATCTGGTACTGCTAGGCCCCCCTCCTTCACATTTTTTTCATTATTTCCATTGATATTCTTGATCTTTTGTTCTTCCAAATGAAATTTGTTATAGTTTTCCCTAATTCAGTAAAGAAGATTTTTGGTAATTTGATAGGTATGGCACTAAATAGGTAAATTAACTTGGGTAGAATGTTCATTTTTATTATGTTAGCTCGTCCTACCCATGAACAATTAATGGCTTTCCAATTGTGAGATCCAGTTTTATTTGTTTGGAAAGTGTTTTGTAGTTGTTTTCGTATATCTGTGTTTGTTTTGGTAGATAGATTCCCAAGTATTGTATATTGTCTAGGGTGATTTTAAATGGTGTTTCTCTTTCTACCTCTTGCTGCTCTAATGTGTTGGAAATATATAGAAATGCTGATGATTTATGTGCATTTATTTTGTATCCTGCCACTTTGCTACAGTTGTTGATTATTTCTACTAGCCTCTTAGTTGTTTCTCTAGGATTTTTTAAGTAGACCATCATATCATCTGCAAAGAGTGATAGCTTAGTCTCCTCATTGCCTATTTTGATACCTTCAATTTCTTTTTCTTCTCTAATTGCTATTGCTATTGTTTCTAGTACTATGTTGAATAATAGAGGTGATAATGGGCATCCTTGTTTTACTCCTGATCTTATTGGGAAGGTTTCTCATTTATCCCCATTGCATATAATGCTTGTTGATGGTTTTAGGTATATAATGTTTATTATTTTTAGGAAGGGTCCTTCTATTCCTATACTTTTCAATGTTTTCAATAGGAATGGATGCTGTATTTTGTCAAAGCCTTTTTCAGCATCTATTGAGATAATCATGTGATTTTTGTTTGTTAGACTGTTGATATGGTCAATTATGTGGATGGTTTTCCTAATGTTGAACCATCCTTGCATTCCTGGTATAAATCCCACCTTATCATGGTGGATGATCTTCTTAATTACTTGCTGGAGTCTCTTTGCTAATATTCTATTTAAGATTTTTGCATCTATGTTCATTAGGGAGTTTGGTCTATAGTTTTCTTTCTCTGTTTTTGGTCTACCTGGCTTTGGGATCAGTACCATATTTGTGTCATAAAAGGAATTTGGAAGGACTCCTTCTTTGCTTATCATATCAAATAATTTGTATAGTAGTGGGATTAGTTGCTCTTTGAATGTCTGATAGAATTCACTTGTGAATCCATCAGGTCCTGGTGATTTTTCTTAGGGAGTTCTTTGATGGCTCGTTCAATTTCTATTTCTGATATGGGATTATTTAGGTATTCTATTTCTTTTGCTGTTAATCTAGGCAATTTATATTTTTGTAAATATTCATCCATATCTCCTAAATTGTTATATTTGTTGCCATATAATTAGGCGAAATAGTTCTTAATGATTGCCTTAATTTCCCCTTCATTAGAGGTGAGTTCTCCCTTTTCATCTTTGATACTGTCAATTTGGTTTTCTTCTTTCCTTTTTTTTATTAGATTGACCAGTACTTTGCCTATTTTATCTGTTTTTTCAAAATACCAGATGTCATTTACAAAAACAAATCCTAATTTTCTTGCCCCTCCTCAAGTCTCTGATGGCATCACATACCCCTGACCTCTTAGATGAGGACCCTAACTGAGACTATTTACTGATTTCTCCTCTCTTCAACTCTTCCTTATCTTTCTCAAATGAAGAGGGTGCCCATTTCTTTGCTAAAGTAAATGCTTCTACAAATATACTTGATTCCATGCCCTCCATGTTTCTCCAAAAAATTGCTCCACTATTATCCCCACTCTTACCTCCAATATTTCTTTATTCACTTCCTCTCTTCTTGCTTCATACAAACACACCCATATTTTCCACATTCTTAAAAAACACACATTGGATCTGACCATTATCATTAGATACTCTTCTTTATCTCTATCTCTCCTCCCCCTCATGACTAAATTTCATAAGAAAGCCATCTATAATTGGTGCCTCGACTCCCTCTCCTCTCATTCTTGTCACAATCTTTCATAATCATCATTCAACTGAAACTGTCCTCTCTAAAATTACATGAATGACCTCTTAATAAATAAATCTAATGGCCTTTTCTCAATCCAGACCCTCTTAGACCTTTCTACAACATCTGATATTTGTTGATCACTGGTTTTTACCTCAGATTTTGTGAATTGTTCTCTCTTCATTCTCCTCCTAATCAACTGTTCCTTCTCAAACTCCTTTGCTGGTTCTTCATGGATGATATTTCCACTAATCATGGCTGTCCCCACACCTCAATTTCTGTTCTTAGACTCTTTTCCTTTTCACTCAATACATGTAACTTGGTGATCCCATTAGCTCATTATTTTTATTATTTAAATAGCCTCTTCCCTGATATAATCCTACATCACCAATTGCTTTTTTTATTAATCTTAAACTAGAAGTCCCACAGGCATTTTAAATTTGAATTATCCAAATAGAACTCATCTTTACCCTCCATATCCTCCTGATTCTGAAATTCAGGATGCCACCATTGTCCCAGACCCAAAACTTCAGTGCCATCCTTAACTCTTCAACTCTTGTTCATACTACATATCCAAATGCTAAATCTTATCATTTCTACCTTCTCAGCATCTCTTTATAGGTCTTCTTTCCTTTCATAAAGACAACCCTGGTACAAACCCTTACACCTGGACTGCCATAATGACCTTCTAGTTTGTCACCCTGCCTCAAGCTTCTCTGCACTCCATTCCATCCTTCATAAAGCCCTCACATGTTATTTCTAAAGAGTAGTTCTGACTATGTCTTGCCTGCTCATGAACTCCAGTGATTCCACAACACTTTCAGGATCAAATAAAAACTTTCTTGGCATTAAAGCTCTTTGCAACCTAGTCTTTTCCATCCTTTTCAGCCTTCTTGTAACATATTCCCCTTCACATATTCTATAATCCAAATTCATTGGCTTATAATGACTATCTCTCTGTGACTAGAATAGTCTGTCCCTCACCTCTCTGTCTTAGTTCTTAGGAAAATTCAAGACTCAGTTAAAATCCCATCTTCTCTGGGTGGCCGTTCTGCCAGGGTAACAATTAACGCCTTCCCGTGTCAGAAAATGTTCATCTACTCTGCACATATCTTTTATGTACTCTATTATTTGTACATTATCATCTTCATTAGAATGTTCCTTCTTTGAAGGCAGGGTCAGTTTTTTGTCTTTCTTTATATCCTCAGCATTTTAGCACAGTGCCTGATATATAGTAAACTCTTAATAAATGCTTTTGATTGACTTTCTAAGAAGTCAAAATACACTTTTCATGGCAGCAAAGAACCAGAAATAAAGCAGATGCCCATTGATTGGGGAATAGAGAAACAAACTGTGATACATGAATATTACTGTGCTGTAAGAAATGACAAATATGATGAATATAAAGAAGCATGGAAAGATTTACATGAATTAATACAAAGTAAAATAAGCATGGTGCAGATAGGGAACACAGCGGACAGAGCCATGCCTGGATTCAGGAGGCTTTGGATTCAAATCTGGCCTCAGACTCTTCCAAGCTGTCCAACCCTGGGCAAATCACTTAACCTCAATTGCCTAGCCCTTACTGCTTTTATGTCTTAGAATTAATACTAAGTAAAATCACCCTAAACAATATAAAATACTTAGGAATCTATCTGCCAAGACAAACACAGGAATTACACAAACACAACTACGAAACCCTTTCCACCCAATTAAAACTAGATCTAAACAACTGGAAAAACATTGCCCATGGGTAGGACGAGCTAAAACAATAAAAATGACCATCCTACCCAAATTCATTTACCTATTTAATGCCATACCTATCAAACTACCAAAAAACCTTTTTACTGAATTAGAAAAAACTATAACAAAGTTCATTTGGAAGAACAAAAGACCAAGAATATCAAGGGAAATAATGAAAAAAAAATATGAAGGAAGGTGGCCTAGCAGTACCAGATCTTAAACTGTACTACAAAGCAGTAGTCATCAAAACAATATGGTACTGGGGGGCACCTGGGTAGCTCAGTGGATTGAGAGCCAGGCCTAGAGACAGGAGGTCCTAAGTTCAAATCCGGCCTCAGACACTTCCCAGCTGTGTGACCCTGGGCAAGTCACTTGACCTCCATTGCCTACCCTTACCACTCTTCCACCTATAAGTCAATACACAGAAGTTACGGGTTTAAAATTTAAAAAAAAAAATTAAAAAATAAAACAATATGGTACTGGCGAAGAGACAGAAAGGAGGATCAGTGGAATAGACTAGGGGTAAGTGACCTCAGCAAAACAGTATTCAATAAACCTAAAGAACCTAGCTTTTGGGACAAAAACCCACTATTTGACAAAAACTGCTGGGAAAATTGGAAAACAATATAGGAGAGATTGGGCCTAGAATAACATCTCACACCCTATACCAAGATAAACTCAGAATGGGTGAATGGCTTGAATATAAAGAAGGAAACTATAGGTAAATTGGATGAACACAGAACATATACTTATTGGATCTATGGGGAGGGAAAGTTTTTAAAACTAAGCAAGAGTTAGAAAAAATCACAAAATATAAAATAAATAATTTTGACTACATTAAACTAAAAAGGTTTTGTACAGACAAAACCAATGCTACCAAAATTAGAAGGGAAACAACAAATTGGGAAAGAATCTTTATAACAAAAAAACTCAGATAAAGGTCTAATCACTCAAATATACAAGGAGCTAAATCAATTGCACAAAAAATCAAGCCATCTCCCAATCGATAAATGGGCAAGGGACATGAATATGCAATTCTTAGATAAAGAAATCAAAACTATCAATAAGCACATGAGAAAGTGTTCTAAATCTATAATAATTAGAGAAATGCAAATCAAAACAACTCTGAGGTATCACCTCATACCTAACAGATTGGCTAAAATGACAGCAGGGGTGTATATTGAATGTTGGAAGGGATGTGGCAAAATTGGGACATTAATTCATTGCCGGTGGAGTTGTGAACTGATCCAACCATTCTGGATGGTAATTTGGAACTATGCTCAAAGGGCTTTAAAAGACTATCTGCCTTTGGTCCAGCCATAGCACTGCTTGGATTATACCCCAAAGAAATAATAAGGAAAAAGACTTGTACAAAAATATTTATAGCCATGCTCTTTGTGAGGGCAAAAAATTGGAAAATAAGAGAATGTCCCCCGATTGGGGAATGGCTGAACAAACTGTGGTATCTGTTGGTGATGGAATACTATTGTGCTCAAAGGAATAAAAGGAATAAAATAATCAAAGAACTGGAGGAATTCCATGTGAACTGGAATGACCTCCAGGAATTGATGCAGAGTGAAAGGAGCAGAACCAGGAGAACATTGTACACAGAGACTGATACACTGTGGTACAATCAAACATAACAGACTTCTCTAGTAGCAGCAATGCAAGGATCCAGAGCAAGGCTGAGGGACTTATAAGAAAGAAAACTAGCCACATTCAGAGGAAGAACTGTGGGAGGAGAAACACAGAAGAAAAACAACTGCTTGAACACATGGGCTGTTGGGGATATTATTTGGGGTGTAGACACCAAATGATGACTCTAGTCCAACTATCAATAATATGGAATTAGGTCTTGATCAATGATATGTGTAAAACCCAGTGGAATTGTGCATCAGCTAAGGGGAGTTAGGGGGAATTGGCTGAGAGGGAAAGAACATGAAATATGTAACTAGGAGAAAATATTCAAAGTAAAAAATTTTTTTCAAAAAAAAAGAATTAATATTAAGACAGAAGGTAGGTTTCCAAAAAAAAAAAAGTGAAGTAAGCAGAGACAGGAAAATCCTATACATGACTAAAGTCATGCAAACACAAAGAACAACCATCCCAAAACTACTGAAATTAAATGATATGAATTTATAAAAACCAAGGTTGGCCCCAAAGAAAAGTTTAGATGACTACCCCCTCCCCATTTCTGTATAGTGTTTGGAGTCCATAAATGTGGGAAATTCCATATCTGAATTTTTCAATATATTGATTGGTTTTACTGAATTTTTCCTCTTTTCAAAAATTATGTTATAACTAAAGGCTCCTCTGTATAAGAGAGAAGGAAGATTATTGTAGAAGAAAATACAGGCAAGGAAAAACAAAAAAAAATGATAAAAAAATCTATTTTGAAAAGAGAAATAAATCTTGAAGGGCAGGGTAATGTCAGATCATATTTTTAATTTAACTCAGTAGAAAACTGAAAGTCACTGAAACCTTCTTAGCAAAATGTGAACTGCAACCTCCAAACATAAGGAAAGGTGGGCAGGTGAGAAGCATTTGTTAAGCGCCTTCTATGTACCTGGCACTGTGCTAAACACTTTATCAATATTAATTTGTTTTATCCTCACAAGTTTGTGAGGTAGATTCTATTATTATATCCATTTACAGATGAGGAAACTGAAGCAGCCAGCAATTAAGTGACTTTCCCAGAGTCACAAAGCTAATAAGCATAAATGACTGGATTTAAACTCAGTTCTTCCTGACTTCAGGCCCAAAAGTGTGTCTACTGCACCACTTAGCAGCCTTAAAGTAGTCTAGTAGCTAAATCAAAGGGGCATGGGTAGAAGGAGAGGAGCAAGTGGGCATAATGGAGATATGTGTTCTTTATGTTCAATAAACTTTTGTCTCTTTACGATCACCAAGAGGGTCTAGGAAGTTACAATTACCAAGCAAATCAGTTCTTCCAACACTCTCCTCCAAAAGTCCCCCAAAATGGTGGACTTAACTTGACTTACTTTTTAAAGTGCACATCAAATAAATTCAATTTTCTTTATAACCTCCAAATTGTTATTTGTAGCTATTAAAGCAAAGTAAACATAATAAAAGATCCAAAGGTCACATTTATAATAGGAAATAAATATAAGTATGTATTTTGGCTTATAATAATGACTTATTTAATTTACCTCCCAGCTAAAAATATTTATCTGAAACATAAAAAGGGCACTGTTTACTGTTTATTCTTCAGGTCAGATCAATTTGTCCAATGAGGACTAATCTAGTTGTTCAAATTATTCAAATAGTACTAGCTTTTAATGGACTCTATGCATCAAAGAAGCTTGACAGTCATTAACCTTTTAGGGCTACACTAATTTGTGCAATTAGCCTAGGGGAAATTATTTTTCATGGTCACATAATTAATTGTCCATGGAGTTTTAAGAATTGGTTTTCAAGATGCTTTCCGGAACTAATAGTAACATGAAAATACTAATATTATATACTTTAAGGACAGGTCTCTAAAGTCCAAGCAAAGGGGTGAATGGGAGCAATTAATCAGATACTCCACATGTACCTTAATCATGCATAAAAATAACAAAGGCAGTAGTAAGTGAAAGATTCAAACTTCCAAGGTAAATACTTTTTCATAATGGGCAGAAACTTTTTATATTATGAATTTTTAAATATATTTATCATCAAAAATTTGTTTTGTAAGTTGAAGCTTTAAAATCATAGGTTTACTTATTGTTAAACACATTTACATATTTTAAGAACTAATATCCTTATTGTCAAAGAAAAAAAGGATATTTCATTTTCACATATCCTTTTAAATTGCCATAGGTAGTGCATTTAGGTACTCATTCACAATCTGAGGTGGAAAGAGGAAAAAAAGAATTTTCTCTTCAAATAATATCAGGGCATCATCTCCCTAAATTGGAAAGAAACGAGTTTATAATGAGGCAATTTGTATCAAATGTCTACACCTCAGTGCCATCTACATTGTTGGCATTCAATAAATATTTATTGAATAAATGTGTGTGTCTAGGGTTGAGTGAAAGTGATATAGAGGATAACTGATGAACACTAAACAAGCAGGACTACCGCATTTCTTATATATTTACTTAATTTGTAGATTCTTTGCTCATATCATATAATGCTAGATTTATAATTGTTTTACTCTTCTCTTACTCCAAATATTCCTAACCATTTACCAAAAGTAAGATTTTCTAGTCAAAAAATCACACCAATAATCAAAAGAAATGGGATACAATGACATTTTTTTAAGCTACAACAAATTAGGTTATAGTGATAAGGATTTACATAAATATAATTGCATTAAATCAGATTACAGTTTTAACATTTCTCTTAAACATCTTTTTAAGGTAATATAGTTTAAAAAGTTGAAATACCACATGATAAACTATAAGTTTTCAAGGCAAACAAAAATAAAATGGTAAGTTCTGTAGTTATCAGAACTCAAAAGAGCCTAATATGTGTATACAAAAGTATTAGAGCTAAGGCAAGAAATGATTTTCATTAATTCTACAGTTGCTACACCATTGTATGTGTCAGTGTGTCTGTGTGTGTGAATGTGTGTATATTTATTAGCAGTGATGACAGAAGACATTTTTAGATCACTCAGTACCAGGGATGATCTAATGAGATAAGAATCTTGATCATCTAGTTCAGAGTATTTATTTCCTTCCTTGCTCCTAGCTTCCTAGTACCATGTATTGTCTTCTCACTACTCTCTTAAATAATAATAACTAATATATGTAGTGATTACTATGTTCCAGGCCCTGTACTAAGCACTTTACAATTTCCAACTTACTTTCTCTTACCCTGGCCCACACTTGCTACTGCCACCAACCAACCACATTCATCATCATTGCTGTTATGGGGAGAAACACAGGAAGCTGACTAGAGAAGTGAGCCAAAGGAAGAGAGACAGAAAGGGAGCAGTATATGAATCAAGAATGTTGGTTTCTGGCCCTTCTACAAAATAAATAAATCTTAAGGCTCTGGATAATAATAAATCAGATCAAATAAAAAAGCATGTATTAAGCAGATACAGTGTGCCAAATATAGTGCTAAGTGCTAGGGATACAAGTAAAAGTTAGAACAGTCTCTATCCTCAAGGAGCTCTCCTCAAGGAGAGCAAACAAATATGTATAAACAAGTTACATATGGGATAAACTAGAGATAAACTCCCTATTTTATAGAGGAGAAAACTGAGACTCAGAGAAGTTAAGTAACCCAGCTAGAAGTTCCACAGCCAAAATCTGAAGCCAGGTTATCTCCTGGCTTCAAGGTCAAAGCTCTTTCCACTATATTACATTGTCTTTTTTCTGCTAACAGATAAATGTATTGAAATTTTGCTATAACATGATTCTCCATGTAGTAGAATTTAATCTTATACCCTCTCCAATGGTTTGTATTACTGAAAATAACAGAATATAGCAATCTCTTTATGTCATTGTTCACTTGCATCACATTCCTATGCATAGCATTACAGGATATTTTCAGACTAGATAACTCTCAAACCTTTATATCTGGGTAACAATAAGTGCTCCCATTTGAACAGTGTTTTAAGTAAGGTGAAGGGAATAATTTCTTTAAAACCTTTGAGCAGAATAAAATACTATCATATGAGAAATATCTGAAAGTCATTGGGCTAGAGAACTTCCTCAACAAATTCTGATTCCCAACTTGTCTGTGACTTAGAAGACAGGTCTAGAGGAGTTTGTTCTGAGGCCCACAAAGTTCTAATGATTTATTTAAGGTACACAGTAGCAACTGGCAAAAAGAAAATATGAATCCAGGTCTAACATTCTACCCAGTATGGCATACTACCCCTAGAAAATATAATTATGCACACTTTAAAGATGAAAAAATTAAGGCTTAGTATGGTTTAATGTCTTATTTGTTCAGTTTAGCTCAGTTAAGTGTTAAACTCAAGATTATCATCTACTCTTGTACTATACTGCTTCCCAAATGAATTCCTCCCCACAAAATGTTAAATATTTTAATCTTACTTGTAAAAGAGACATAAATTCATATGACATATTTCTATGAAATCAACTGTTTAAATGTTATGTCAAAGTAATTATTATTTTGCAAATGGAAAATTAGGTATCAATGGCTAATAATTTCCAAATGAATAATAAATGGTTATTAAGGAAGGAAAGAAGAGGACAATCTCATGAGAGACTATCTTTGTTCTTTCCTTTAAAGTATCTTAAGCTATTCAGAAAAGTGACTTTTCTTTAAGTTTCTGTCAGACTATTTTTTGGTAAGCATTAGCACTTAGAATCTGGGAAAATCACTATTGACGTTAAACAAATAATTACAAATTATTTCTTCTGCCAATTACTGGAACATCTCCGATATCCTGAGCTATCAACACAGCTCTCTTCTTTTACTCATATAACCCAGGACAATCTAAAAACCATAGACATGCTTAAAATAACCCAATATTCAATATAATAAAGCTTCCTCTAAACTCCTTCAAAAAAGAGGCTTCCTTTTACTAGATGTCCTACAATACTGGCTCAATAAGGATGACTTCAATAATTTTTAATACAGTCTTTGAGCATTACTTATAAAAGGAAAAAGAAAACACATATAGGAACCAGGAACCAAGAGATTCAAAGCCTTTGATCTCCATAAACCATTTAATAGCCAAAGAATTGAGGCATCAGAAAACTGCCAGATTTCTTAAGCAAGCACAAAATAATTTTCTCCAATTGCATAAGTCAATTTTGCTACAAATTACAAACTATTTCCATTAAGTGCACATAAGCATCTTCATAATGTTGCAACTGATATACACTTGACCTAATGCAAACTACAAATTTCTCACACTTCATTATCTGCCAAGTTACATATCAGTTTTTTTAAGATACTTTATTTTCAACCATTTTATTCAGAGCTTTTTTGGTAAGATTTGTACTCACTCATTTTATAAGCAACATTTTTCCAATAATTAGCTGCCCCCAAAATATTATTTTGACATCAGGTTGAAGTCTGAAAAAAAACAATTGACAGTGATTGTTCTCTCTATTCCTTAGGGGTTAACATTTGTGTAGCTGTCTCTTTTTGTTGGCATGCTCCATAATGAAGAGAAAGAACCATCTGCCTAGCTGTCTGAAAAACAGCTCTTGCCTGGTAATTCCCATGTTAGAAAGGAAGCAATTCAGAAAACCTATATACTCAGGAAACTGATTTACTTTTATGACATTTTAACAATCAAAATCACTTGCTATACCTTTTGAAGTCTTACAACATTAAAACTTAAATTTACCTTTGGTCTATGTTCATGCTATTCTTTCATAGCTTTAAGTTAACCTGACTAAAAGAATATTAATAATATAGAATCACAATTTCAGTGTAAAGATCTTCTTCATTTGTGAGCTATGAACTTTTTCATTTTGGGAAGTATTGGAGGGTCACTTTCTTTTAATGTGTTGCATCTTGATCTGTTGATTGTTCCTTTTCTTCAACTAATCCCAAACTGAATGTTCCCTGTGATTCAATCATTGGCCCTCTTCTTTTTTTCACTCTCTATACTCTATCACTGCGTACCATGCTTTCAATGATGACATCTATGAAAACAAGGCCAAAACTTCCCTCCAAACTTGCTCGATCTCTTAACTTTCCCTATTTCAGAAAGCAACACCATTTTTCCAGTCAACTAGGTTCAAAATCACAATCATTATTGAGTCTTCTCTCTTTCTTACTCTCCAATCCAGTCAATTGTTGAGGCCTAATAGTTCTATTTTGAAAATATCTATCACCTCCTCCTTTCTTTCAACTACCACCAATATCATTCAGCTCTCATGCAAGTATTCATTATTTCTCACTTAGACAATTCTAATAGTCACCAATTGATCTCCCCTCTCCAATTCATCCTCCATACCATGGTCAAAGTCAATTTCAAATTCATTGTTGTGATTATGCCTTGCCCTTGCTCAAAAACTGTTGGTAGCTCACTACTGTCTACCAAAAATACCTTGAATTTATGCTGTATAGATTTTGCATAAACAAATATGAATGCATTGTCTCCAGGTAGAATGGAAAGGATATTCACTACTTCATTTTTTACTTTACATACCTAAGGTTTAGTATAGTATCTGGGACATAGCAGGTGTTTTGTAAATGGCTACTTAGTGACTAATAACCTTCATCGGGGGCTGAACCGTATCCATAGTTGATCACCTATCAAGAGCATCAATTTAAAAGACCTCACATAATAAATCCTTTTTCCTTGAAACTCTATACAAGACAAATTCCACAATGTTGATGATCACCACCTTTAGTAAACATATGTTTGGCTTGGCTTTTTATGTTTTATCCCTCATCTGCTACTCTTAATAAGTTATTCAACAGTTATTTCTAAGGTTGCACTTATTACAGAACCTTATAATACATTAACAAATTCAGGAAAGACTCCAAATGGAAGACCAGCATTTCTTTAATACTGTTTTGCTCTATCATTTTAAATGCTTTTTCCCCCCAATCAACAAATAACAAACATAGTGTTGTCTGTTACTTTTAATCAATTGTGATTCTCAAAGATATGGCCTGCTATAGAAAATTATTCACAAAAACCTACTTGTTTCCTTCTCACTTTTTCATCAAGGATATTCTTTATAAATCAGTGACCAGGAAAATGATAATTAGTGATTCCCTGTAAATCTCTCCTGCCCTCCAAACTCCAATAAAATAACAAAGGCCAGAAGCAGAGTAATTAGAACTAAATCCTCAAGATATAAACACAAAGCAACCATTGGTTTTGAATTCTTATGAACTGGAAGCTTAGAAGATAAATGGAGTATAAACCTATGATTTCATTGATACATGGAAAGACCATAAAGAAAAGTTCTTCTCTGAATCTGTATCAGCTCCTGCTCTGCAATTTAAGAGAGTTGCCTAGAATAGTGAGAGTGTATGACTTATCCAGGGTGAAAGGCAAAACTTGAATTTTGGTCTTCCTGCTTCAAATTATCATGCACTATCAAATACTGCCTCTCTATCAAATTACAAAAACAAAAAAATTAGCAGTTAATAAATAAGACAGAAATGATAGACACAGTCTTCAATGGACATTGGATAATGACCTGCTGAATAATGAATAGGTCAAAGAACAAATCACTGCATAACAACTTTATAAATGAAAAGAATGAAGAAATCTATTCTGAAATTTTGGGGATGCAGCTAAAGCAATCTACAGAGGATAGCTCAACTTTAAGAACAAAAATATTTTAAAGAGGATAAATGAACTGAATAAGCAATTTTTAAATTAGGAAATCAACAAATAAAAACAAAAGAGAAAATCTTGAAAACCAGAAAACAAATTAAATAGAAATCATAAGGACTATAGAACTGATAAATACTAAAAGCTGGTTCTTTGAAAAGACCAATAAAATTGACATAATCTCTTCTTAATCTGATTAAAAAGAGATAAGAAAATCAATTCACCAAAATAAAAAGTGAAGATGAAACCACAACCCATAGAAGAAACAAGAATTATCAAACATTTATGCATAATTATATTTCAGCAAAACCGAGAAATTAAAAAGAAATACCTACAAAATATGAATTACCCAACAGAACACAGAGATATAAACCCAATTTTAGAAAAAATAATTATAATATCTATAAAGGAACTATCAAGGGTGGGGGACACAAGGGCCAAATAGATTCATGAATTCCATCAAACTTTTAAAGAATAATTAATATTTATTACAAGCAAATTTTTTTTAATTTAGAAAGAAAACACTTAACCAAACTGCTTTTATAAGACATAATCCTAATAGCTATATGAAGGAGGGCCAAAGCAAAGAAAAATAAACAACCTACCAGTATTAAGAAGTTAATATTAACTCAAAAACCTTAAATATAATCTTTCAAAAAATAATACAGAAATGATATCCAAAAACTTATTCACTTGAAGTATCTGACCCCCAAGAACTCTGCATCCTACAGGGAGAGAAAACATTTATGCTGTCTCACCCTATGCAACTCTTATCCATGTCCTCCTAAAAATCTTACACAGGGAACTAGCCCAACATTCTGAACTGTCAATATCAATATTGTTTGGTTCTTCCAGAAATACACCAATCATTGCACAAAGAGCTCACATTTAAAGTGTCAACAGTTAAGCTGTATTAAATGGTCTTTAAAAAGTGCATGATCCTTTGCAGTCACCCCTTCCTTTTTCACACTTCACCACTTTTTATGCAAAAAGAGAAGGCAGCTACATAAGAGTGGAGGTCATTTTAGAATTGTATTTTGCTTTATGGATTTCCAAAGCCAAAGAATTCATAATCTAACAGTCAACATTATGGCAAAGAACTTTTATGTAGTTATTTATGTTGATTGTCAAAATATAAACTCTGTCACCATGTCAATCCATAGTTTCATGTACAAAAGAAAAGTCTACTGAAATATTTTTCAATTATTTCAGCATTTCTTAATCCTTTTTTTCAAAATGTAAAGCACTACATAAAATGAGTTAGTATTAATCTTTTTTTTTGAAAACACATCAAGACCAAATTCCAACTAGCAAAGCAAATTTGAGTATTATGGAAAGGCCATCTAACCTTTTTTTTTCAGATCTTTAATTTCATTGGTATAGAGAACCCATGTTGAGGAAACTTCAACTCTAAATACAGATCAGCAATGCAACTTAACAACTGTAGAAAGTTGACAGAGATACTAAGAGAGAAAGAGAGAGGTGACTGGTCCATTTTATACAACCAGTATATATCAGAGATGGTACTGATATCTAGGTCATCCTGCATTCAAGATAAGTTCTTGGGCATTACGCCATCAAATTGCCCTTCTTTTACAAAATAAAACCATAGTCAAAAATGTCTTCATCATGGGATGTTAGGATGAATGCTAACCCAATAAAAAAATCTGTCCCATACTATATAAAATTTAGAGTTCCTCTTTTCTTATCTAAACCACTAGAATCTACATATATTCAAAGAATATCACAGTGTAAAGAATGGTTCAAATTTGGAGCAATCTATGTAATTTTACAAGGGGTTATGATAAAGGAATTATAGAGATCAACTCTTTTTATACACAGCATAATGAAATGTACTTATGATACTTAAATTATTTGGAAAAATAAGATATAATTTTTTTAGAGTAGCAAATAGGTTTGTAAATAAAACAAGCATAACACTGACATTTCTAGGGTGTGGTACTACCAGTACTATTCAGTATTAACTGTGAGATTTGTGACTTAGAGAAGAAAGACTACGATAGCTTAAAGTCAGATCTTATTTAGTGTATTACAATACAATTGCAGCTATTATTATTATTATTATATCAAGAGGAACAATCACTGATGAGAATGAATTCACTGAACAATTGTCATCAATATGCAGATAAGTCCAAGAAGTAGCAGTACTTAGACCACTGGCCCTGCTTTCATCCTAACCCTAACAGTCATCATCCACAAGAGCAACTTCTATGGAGAAAGCATCATCATACCCAAGATCTATCAAACAGCTGCCTGGGGTCTAGCAGATAAACCAGCCTAGCTGGAGCAGAAAGACATTCTAAAATAGACAGCAGGAAGCTTATCAGGCAAATTAAACCACAATCAACCACCTAAATTACTTTTTCCCCTTTAAGGCTGGATGGAGGTAGCCCAAGCTTCTAAGCCAAAGAGCTTCAGAAATAGCAGCATTTCCTAAAAATCACTTACCCCACTTCCAGGTGCATCCCAGACCTACCCTATCCTATCTCCCACTCCCATTATCCAAGGAATAAATCCTTGTGGAGATGCAACCTGGAAACTATTGCTTCAAGTGAAGAACAGCAAATGAAAAAACTAGAAAAGAAAATGCTGAACACCAAGTGATTGGCATAGTCAAATGTTTTGACATCAGAAACAGACATGATTTCATCAGTGGAAGAGACACTAACTAAAGTAGATGCAGAACCATTTGCTTTGTCACTTTCACGCTAAGGACCATGAAGCTGTTCCATCAGATTTGTGGCTGACACCTTCCATTTGTTTTGTCTTTTCCTGTTATAATCTGGACTTCTTTAGAACAGGACTCTCTATTTCTTGTTTCCTATTTGTATCACCAGTGCTTCACACATAGTAAGGGCTTAACATACGCTTTTTTGGTTCTCCCAGACTTCTAAAGGATTTCCAACGTGAGTTACCAGCATTGTTATCAATATACTCCTAACTTTGTTACTCCCATTTCCAACCTATCCTCTGGTTAAAAGTGTGCCCTAAAATGATCGCATCCAATCAATATACTCTACCCATCCTTAGATCAATAATTCAAGGCCATGAAAATTGAATTTTGACTCAAAATTTATGAGTGAAATTTGTAATTAATATAATTTGGACCAGGTAAATGTTTATAATTTTTCTTCCTGAGAAGCAGTGGAAATAGAGCTGGCCTCAAAGTCAGGAAGCTTGGGCTCAAGTCCTGTGTCTGAAATACACTGGCAAATTGATGAGCAGGTGCTAAATCTGCACTAGTGGAACCAGTTGCTCCAGAGAAAATCTCTATACTGATGAAATTTCAGAGCCAGTTTTAAAATAAATTGTAATTATTTGAGAAACAAAGATGAATTATGCAGCTAAGCGAATCTGAACTTTTTTTACTTACACAGAAGCCTAAAAGGGGACTAATATCTTTGACAGCTAATAGCAAGCATGTAGTTTTTGTCTTTTAGGATAGCAGAAAGCTGAAAACTCTATTTCTTAACATTAGTGACTAGGAGTAATCATGTCTTTTCCTGCTGACTGAACAACCTTTTAACCAAATCTTACATATTTTGTCTTTTTAGATTCATACTCGCAAAAGTCTTATCAGATTGAATTTCAGTTAGAGAATGCACATTTGCATAATAAAGGTAAAAATTATTTTCATTAAAGACCATTTTTCTCTTATGACCAGAATTCTTACTAAGATTATGAATATTAGAAAGCAAATCTACAGTGATATTATAAATTTATATAGGTTGCAAGATCACTACTCAATGGTCTTATCAGCAGTGCTTATGCATAGATGATGTGGCATTGTCAGCAATATATTCTTATAACACAAACAGGAATTGCCAATAAATCTTAATTTTCATTAAAAATTACCCATTCATTTTTTATGAAGTTTTGTAATACAGTTAGGGATAAAAATAGAACTAAGTAAATGGTACCTAATTATTACTTTTTAAAATCATACTGAATATATACAGGCTTCATAAAAATCTAAAAGTTATGATTAAAGAGGCTATAAAACTCATAGTTGACATAACTAGGATAAACTCTACTTTTCTTCAGCACCATGCTCCTCAAAAGGAAGGATTTTTTAAATATTTGAATACCCAGCACCTAACACAGCACCTGCCACATAGTAGGCACTTGAGAAATTCTTGACAATTAGGTGATATTAATCTAATACTCTCACCTCTGCCAAAGAATCCTTGACCAAATATGTAATAGCTAACATTTGTGATAACAATGGATTAGACAGATAGCTCTTACAACTACTTCCAGCTCTGACATTTTAGGAGTCAAAGTCATATAATACTTTTAAGCTTATAAAGCCCTTTCTTTATAATAATCCTATCAGGTAAATAGAAAAAAATACTATTGTTACCATTTTACAAAAGAGGAAACTGAAGGAGGTTAAGTGACTTGGCCATGATCACAGATACTAAGTGTTAGAACCAGGATCTGAACTAGGTTCTTTAACTACAAGTCCATTGCTATTTCTACAATATCATTTTGCCTCTGTTAAAGAGAATAGGTATATGATGAAAGCCAATGGAAAAAAATGAAAAGCACTTCTGCTAGGATGAACTACCAACAATAACAAAAAAATTTTCCAAGTTGTTTTTCCTTTGCCTTAGATGGGGAGGAGAGGGGAAATCACTCAAAGATGGTTAAGTGTTGAGAAAATACATAAAACTGTAGAAGTTTATAGACTAGTTCTATTAAAATATTCATTCTTTCATTAATATTCATTCTGTTTTCATTTTGAATTATATTTGACCAGGTATAATAACTGTGTACTGCCAAAATGAATATAAATTAATATAAAAAGCACTTCTAAGTTTTTATATGCTTCTGAAATACCTCTCTGCCTTTATTGGTACTGACAATCCTAACTTGCTTTCACTTAAAAATGTAGCAAATATTTAAAACATAGAATTTAAATAATTATCTGGGCCAACTTGAATTCCCTTTCACCAATCTGTCTTTCACTCCCTCAAAGCTCACCTTCAGGAAGGATCCTGTAATTTACCCTACATCTGTTTACTATACTGGCCCTACCTAACTTATACTCGTGTACTAACTTGCAATCATAAATTGTTTCACATGCTTCCCCAATTAAGTTATGAGGAAAGTGAGGACAAGTTCTAACTCTTTTATATCCCCCCAAATACTTCCTACAACTCTAATACCCTTACCTTGGTCAAAATAAATATAAGGACTAACATTTATGAAGAGCCAGACAAGATATCTGTTAAGAACCCTTCCAGCTCTGAAATTGTAGGATTTTAACATATATAATAGGTGGGGAAAGGAGGAGTGGTGACAGTTGCCAAAGAGGTGGATCATTGAAGATGTTTTAAAATGCACAGAAGAGGAGTAATGCCAGGAAGAAACACAAATAAGTAAGATAGCTTTGAAAGTTGGATATTGAATTTATTATATACTATAAAAGGAAAAGCAAGCTATGTAAAATAAAGATTAATGGTTTTCTGTATGTATTTCTGTATGTATGAACAGAAAAAGGTATTTCTGTTCTACTCTGAATACGGAAGTAATCTTTTTATTTTGGTTAAGTTCCCAATAAAATAAATTTAATTACCTAGATATATAGGAGTGGGTCATGTTTTGAAGAGTTTTAATTTTTATTTAAACTTATATGTAACAGATAGCCACTAGTTTTTACAGAGGGAAAAGAAGGAAGAGGCAAGACATTTACAGGGTATAGAAAATGGACTAGAGTAGAGAGAAATTTCAGGCAAGGAGACTAATTAGAGAGAACACTGCAATAGTTGAGGGGAAAATCCATGAGTTCTTGAACTGAGGCGGTGGCAATGTGAAGAAAGGAGGTCTATTCAAGAGAAATTCTGGAAACAGACTAAATATAAGATTTGACAACTGATTTCAGTAGGTGAGGTAAATGAGAAAAAGGAGTCAATGATGAGACCATGGTTGCAAATCAAGGTCGAATGAAAAGATTCTAGTGTCCTCAACAGTAATAGGGCAGTTTGGAACAGGGGTGTCTGATGTCAAGATGGATTTTGTTTTAGATATGTTTGATTTGAATGTCCTAAGGAACATCTCATTCAAAATATCTAATATGAACTTTTTGATGAGGGACTGAAAATTAGAAGTGAAATGGTGCTAGAAATATAGATTTAGGTGATACCTGCATAGAAATTATAAATGAAACTGTGGAAGTTGATGAGAGCACCAAGTGAGATAATATATAAGGAAAACAGAAGATAGCCCAGGACATCCTCATAGTTATAGGTATTCCTGCAGTTAGTGGACATGATATGAATGATGATCCCTGAATGATAATTTTCCCCAAAGGGCTGAGAAATTGATATACAGATAGAAAGAATATTAAGAGAGATCTAATTCAGAAAAATTCATAAAGGAAAAAGTATTAGAGGTAAGTACTAGGGAGTTAATAACCTGCCCAAGGTCATACAACTCTTACTAAAGAGAACTAAGGCAAGGATTTCAACCTAGGTCTTTCTGACTACATAACCCTGGCACTCTACTAAATACACCTTGTTGCCTCTAACTTACTCTTCAAAGCTTTAAAAAATCTAGTATTTTATTAAATAATAAATTTAGTATGATAAAAAATCTAAAATTTTAATAATAAATACCATATTAACTTTTATTGATACTTTGATTTAGATAAAAATAATTTACCACTTGTAAGCTACAGTAACCTTAAAATAATTGATATATTAGTGGATTTTTAAACATTCAACTATTATAAACAAATGTTCAAATATATAATTTTATGATCCTACTTAGATAGAAAGGCAGGAGAAAGACCACAGAATAACAGAAGAAGGAATAAATAAAAATCAAGTAGAATTGATATGGATCTTCTCCACTGAAAACTGGTCAGTCTAAGAAAACTTTAAAAGGAGTGTAGGATAGGCTTGTGTTCTGCTCACAGCTATGTGTTACACTGTGTAGAAATAAATTACACAAAGTCATAATGGACTACCTAATACCTAGGGAATAGACAAGGTTCTCCCAGGGTTAATTTCTTCTAGATTCCACAGAAAGAGTTATTTATCACAGCATAGTCTCAGATCAAAATGCTATTACCAGAACTAGGTTCCTTCACTCAGGAAAATTATTTTTCTTTCCTTTCCTTTCCATGCTGCTCTAAAAACTCAATAATAAACTTTAAATCCTTTAGGTTTGAGAGGTTTGCAATAAAGCTAGGTACAAAGTCATAATTCACTGTACAGAAAATGAGGAATGCCATTGAAAAATTAATCTGTTCCAAAGTTGTAGATCTATAATACTTAGAGGAGGCGAGAATGGCAAGGTATACAATTTACATACTACCTGCATATTATTGTTGAATATTTACATATATGGAAAATTATACTGGTTATTTTAATTGCTTAGGATTAGAATATCATGCGGCCAAATTAAATTCTTACAATGCAATTATAATGATTTAGTTGTGTATAAGGGAGGAAATGTACTGTTAATGAGTTTATATATATATACCACAGCTAAACACTAAGCCCTTCAGGAGAATTAGGTAAATGGTTTTGTTTTTTTTTTTTAAATCAGGAGTCAGAGATAAAATTTAAAGGTGAAAGAAGACTCAAAGATGGGCAGGAGAGATTGGGGGTGGGAAGAAGAGAAGGAAAATAAGGGATTTTGAAGTCAAGTAAAACTAACAACCTTCCCCTACAAGATAATAAAACAGAATAAAGAAAAGAGAACAGGCAAATGAGGTATAAGGGAGAGGAAAGAGGAAGACAATGTGGAAAACAAGTGGGAGAGCCACAGACAGAAAGAAAAAGTATTTTAAATGAGCAGGTGAAGTAAATTAGGAAATAGATAAAGAAGGAAGCAGAAGACAGAATGGAGAAATGAGTAAGAGATGACACAAGATATTTCCATTTTAAATATAACTTTAATTTCAATTAAGAATAGGTAAAAATCAGTGACTAAAACTGAGGCTTACTAGGGTTTTTCCTCTGTAACACTCACAAAAGTTTCCTTAATGAAATATTTGTTGAATAAATAATATGAACAAACATTCCTCCAGATGGATTTCTCTTTGCCTTTAAATACAAACAACATCCTGTCAGATACTTCCTATCTTTAGTCTAAACAGTAACAGTTCTATTATAAATTATATAAACTTTCTATAGTATCATGTATTATCTTTAATCCACAATCTAAAACAAGTCCAAAAAGTTGAGGACAGAGTACATGGGTGATTGAGAAGTCAAATGTCATTTATAGCTTTTCCTACAGGTAACTACAATTTCCTTATCAATCTCCATGGCTCAGTTTTTCAGCATTACAACATCTGAGTGATACTTCCAGAATAGATCTGATTAGAAATCTACTTGAGAAATATCACAAAGTCAAAAGATATCCCCTATCATTCTAAAATAATGTTCCTATCTATATCAGGCTCCAACTGACCTACCATACTGTAGTATCATTCTGGAGACCACATCTACTTGAAGTGGTCCCAGATCAGTCTCAAGTAATGCCTTAGATTATGAGTCTTTAAATTGCAGGACACTCACAGAATTTTAATCTGAAACTCTCCATAGCTTTCATTTAAAAATATATTTTATTCACCCAGTTACATGTAATAACAATTTTCAACATAGTTTCTGAAATTATAAGATCCAAATTTTCTCCCTCCCTCCGTTTATAACCCCTCAAAGATGATAAGCAATTTGATTTAAATTATACAAGTATTTTCATGCAAAACACATTTCCATATTGATCATTGTTGTGAAAGAAACTGATATAAAATCAAAACTACATATCTCTTTCAAAAAAGGATAAGTAATCTCAAGGAGATTCAATACTAATCTTTACATCTAAGCTGTGAACTAAGACCAAGATTTGTATTTGCTCCTCAAATAGCCTTAAAGATTCCAGAAATTGTAAACATTGAAGACATAAAAGCCTAGTACTTTTTTATTATGGTAGTATGGTCTTCCCTAGTTAGCCATATTCTGAGGCTCACCAATTTAGAACTCTAAGAACAAAAAAAAATGAATTCTTTGTTTCATCTGTAGAAAATGGGCCTATTCTCTCATGTATGGTATTACCATCAATGATAATTTTACCAGAAGCTGGGGAATAAAAAGGTAATTTAATTACTTAAAAAGCTGAAAACACATTGTTTTATGTTAAGGGTATAAAATAAATTTAGAATCCATTTAGAAATAGCTTTTATTTACTGATGTTGATTTCATTTTAAAGTCTCTGAAACCCTCTATGGGATAACTTCCAATTGGTGTTAATTTTAAAAATCAATAACAATAGCCAGAACTACTACCACATTCAATCACACACAAAGTTCTCTTTGTAAAGTAGTTCCAGAGAGCATTTAATTTTTTCTATAATTAGGACCACTTTTAAAGAAAACTCTTTTTAAATGGGTGATATCTCAACTTATGTATCTAAAAGCCCATTTTGATTATTATAATGGTGAGTTGTTCTTAGTATCCTCCTATAATTAAAGTACCTATTCATGAGACTAATTGTCAGAAATCATTGCTTGTTTTTAGTATGAAGAATGAACAGAATAGTTTACATGGCACCAACATCAACCTAAAAATATCATTATTTTGTTTAAAGTTTTATAATAATAAATATCTAGTCAGTAAACAAGTTGACAAGTACCATTAAGTAGTTATTATGTACAAGTTACTGCTAGAAAAGCAAAAACAAAAAAATTTTTAAGCAAAAACAGTTCCTGTCTTCAAGGAGCTTACATACTACTGGAGGAAACAAAATATAAGTAATTAGTCACATAAAAGATGTGTATGTGTGTGCATAAACACATAGAAGTAGTTGCAGAGGAAAGGCACCAGCCATGGAAAAGTTCAGGAAAAGATTCTTACAGAAACTGGGACTTAAGGCTTATGTCTAATCCCTGCTAATGTAGGATACTGAGGATGGTCAATCCTTGAGTTAAAGAATTCTGAGCTGAAGTAAAGGTTAAATCCACCTGGGTGTCCAACCTAAGTCTTGTGAGCTGAGTCTTAAATGAAACCAAGAAAGCTAGAAAATGAAGAGAAGGATTCTAGGCAAAGAAGACAGCCAGTAAATATGGAAAGAGTTGAAATATAGAGTGTCAGTTCAAGGAATAGCAAGGAAGGCCAGTGAAGACCAGAATAGATAATTGAATGCAGAGATGGGAGTAAAGTACAATAGCACTATAAATATGGAAAAGGGCCAAGATGTGAAGTTCATAGGATATAAATGCCCCATCCAATTCTACAATTCTATTACTCGATGAGTCCATCACAAATTGAAGCTGCAACACACAACTCAGCTTAAGAGCAAAGAAATAATAAAGCTTAATTAAAGAATTGACATTAAAACAGAATATGCAACTTGCAAAAATAGGGGGGGAATAAATCAATTCATAAGCATTTATTAAGGATAGGCAAGTGGTAAATACAGGGATATAAATACAAAAGAAACAAATTCCTATCATCAAGGTACTTACATTCTAAACAAGGAAGCAGTGTGTATAAATTGAGACACTAAAACACTGTTGGTGGAATTGTGAACTGCCCCAACAATTCTGGAGAGCAAGTTGGAACAATTTGCAAAAGATTATAAAACTGCATAATACCTTTTGACCTAGCAATACTGCTAATAGATATATAGTACATATACTGTATATACCAATCAAATATGGAGGTAGAAGGAAGACTAGCAGCAATGGAATCAAGAAAAACTTTCTACAGCAGAGGGTTTGACCTAAGAATTCCAGGGGAAGGTGTATAGCAGGAGAGAATTCCATCAATGAAAAGGTATGGGAAAGGGGAATTGGAGTCTCACAGGTAGAAACAGCAAATAGGTCAACAAGGCTGGACTATGAGAGTCATAAAAGGAGGAACATACAAGAAAACTGAGAAGTTAAAAAGGATCAGGTTGTGGACAGCTTTAAATGACAGGCAAAGAAATTTATATTTGATCCTAGAGGTAGCCACTGGTATATATTAAATGATTCGCATGGTCAGACCACCTAAGATTTAGGAAATAGCTGAAGAAAATAAACTATAGTGGGCAAAGACCTGAACATAGGGACTGATTAAGGATTATTGCAATTGTTTGGGGGGAAAGGTGATAAGAACCTGAATTAAGGTGGTAGCTATGAGAGCAGAGAAAAGGAAGCATACCCAACACATGGATATGGGATAGCAGACAAAGTTTGAAACTTACTCTTAACTGGAATTGACTCAAAGAGGGAATAACATACACTCATTTGGGTATAAAAATCTATCTTACCCTACATGGAAATAATAAGAGAAAGGGATAAGAGAAGGAGTAGAATAGACAGAAGGAAGGGTGGATTGGGGGAGATAGTGGTCAAAGGCAAAACACCTTTGAGGAAGGACAGGTTGAAAGAAAAAAGGAAGAAGGAGAAATAGAAGAAATAGGATGGAGGTAAATAAGTATTAATTATAACTATGAAAAATGTTTTACATCAAGTTTCTCTAATAAGGGCCTTATTTGTCAAATATATAGAGAACTGAGTCAAATTTACAAGAATACAAGTCATTCTCCAATTGATAAATGGTCAAAGGATAGGAACAGGCAGTTTTCAGAAGAAGAAATTAAAACTATCTATAGTAAGATTAAAAAATGCTCTAAATCACTATCACTTCAAGAAATACAAATTAAAACAACTGAGATACTCCCTCACACCTATCAGATTGGCTAATATTAAAGGGAAAAAATTACAACTATTGGGGGGATGTTGTGGGAAAATAGAATTGTGAACTAATCCAACCATTCTGGAGAGCAATTTGGAACCTATGCATATCCTTTGACCCAGTAATACCGCTACTAGATCTGTAACCCAAAGAGATCTTTTTTTAAAAAAAAAAAAGGAAAAGGACCTATAAGTACAAAAATATTTAGAGAAGCTCTTTTTCGTAGAACTGGAAATTAAGGGGGTACTCATCAATTGGGGAATGACTGAACAAGCTGTGGTATATGATTGCTATGGAATGTAATTGTGCTATAAGAAATAATGAGCAAGATGCTTTCAGAAAAACATGGAAAGACTTATATGAACTAATACAAAATGAAGTGAGCAGAATCAGGAGAATACTGTACACAGTTAATAGGAGTATTGTAAGATGATTAACTGTGAATGAGTTAGCTATTCAGCAATACGTGATCCAAAACAATTCTGAAGGACTCATGAAAAATGTCATCTACTTCCAGAGAAAGAACAGAATGCATGCAGATCAAAGCAAACTTTCTACTTTATGTTTCTTGAGTGGGGGAGGCTGTGTTTTCTTTCACAATATGATTAATATAGAAAAATATGTTTTCATGACTACATATGTATAACCTATATCAAAAGGCTTATCTTTTCAATGAGAGAGGAGAGCAGTGAGGCAAGAAAAGAATTTGGGACTCAAAATTTAAAAAAACAAATGTTAAAAATAGTTTTTTACATATAATTTGGGGAAAGTAGTTTTTAAAAATAAATTAAAAATCATATAGCTAAAATCATCATGGAATAGAAAAACAAGATATAAGTTTTAACATAAATAACATTTTAATATAAATATAGCATTTATTTATATTATGTATTTATATATTATATTTAGCCTAAATATAAATAACATAAATAAATTTTAACATAATTTTTTAAATTTAATACAATCTGTCAATAACCAGTCTTAAAGATAAAGCAAGCTATCTTTTTTCCTTCAGGCTTTGTTTGCTTCTTTTAAAAATATTACTTTGCTTTAAAAAAAAACTTGCCTTAATAAATTTATATTAGGCCATATCCTTTTCATTTCATACTTGTCCAAAATGCATAACTGAATTCTTTCCTCTAAAAAGAGTAAGTCTAAAGTAAATGACTAACAACATAAACTGTGTTAATAAATGATTAAGCTACATAAGTAAACACTCAACTATTTACAGTTTGCCCTCATGACAGTGTCTGGATTTGACTACTTGAAACAGGTTCAGATTTGAATAACTCCACTGGGCATTCAAATACTCAGAATCAGCAATGCCTGTCAGATAATAAATTGTTAATGAAGAAAACAAATATTCCACACCTGTAATAAGAGTTATGCTGTATTTTTCAAATCTTAAAAAGATTTTTTTAAGAAAACACAAGTAATTCTACAGTATATTGAAAAAAAATTCTGTCTCAAAGTTAATCTGACTCATGGAGTTTTTATGATAGGGCTCTTCTCCTGAGTCTATCACTAGGTTCTGGATAGGCTAATGCCAAGTTTACCTGCTATTATTTAGCCTAACGCATCAATATTCCAAATAATACTAAATGTGAAAAAGTTCAAAGACATTCTTGAAATTCACAAATGATTCCCCAAGAGTAAATCAGGTATCTACTAAAGAACTCTTTTGGGCCAGAAAGTTTTGGTTTAGCACAGTGGTTCTTAAATTATTTAATACCATGAAACTCTATGTCATCTTCATCAACTTACCTCTCTGATTCTTCACCAAAAGAGATGAGATAAGATATAGTAACCCTTATACTAAGCGGCACCTGTGCTATAAAGGGCCCAAATTACCCTTTAAAGATTTTTCCATGCTTCTATTAGCTAAAGCCAAGACAAAGAAATCTAGGAAAACCTTTTATATTAGATAGCCCTAAAGGCTAACATCAATTCCTCTGTCCCTTGAGAGTGATAGGGGAATAAGAGTCTCATCTTCCTTACTCTTTTCACCTAAATTAAACACCACTCTCCATGCCCTAGACAATTTACAAACTTCCCTACTTTTCACCACGTGCTAAATAGGTACAGCTTGAGACAAGTAAGCTTTTGCATCTTCTAGAAAATAAAAGAACTATGATCTTAAAAAATAAGAGTGGCAAAGGAGATTATTCTCCTTACTTGATTTCAGAAAAAAATAATCAGGTGAGAGAACAAATATCTCGATATACTTTTCTATCTTTCCTTCCTTCCTTTAATATAACTAACTAGCAATCTCTAAATTACTACATTTAGTGGGCTTTTTTTTTATCCTTGTCCTTCTTGGCTTTCTGGCAATTTTTTTTACATACTCTGAATACTCTACTGAATACATACTCTTGAACATGCTCCTGAATACTTCCTTTTTTATTAGCTTCCAACCCCTACTCTCTCAGTTTCTCATTCTCCTTTATTGTATCTTAACCCTTTTCCAACCCCATACTCATGAATCTTCTCCAAAGATTACCCGAGTCATCTAGTCTCTCTACAGAAGAGATTCTTAACTATAAGTTCATAAGCTGGCCTAAATAAATATATCAGATTTACCCTTTTCACATTATATTTGACCAAAATACAAAACTGAATTCTTTCCTCTAAAAAGAGTAAGTCTGAATTGACATTATAAACTGTGTTTTCTAAAAATAATTTAATAAGTATTTTGACATAATTGCCTTCCTTTGTAATCTTAAGCACTTATTCTATATATCTAAAAACACTACTCTGAAAAGTGCATAGGCTTCAGCAGACTACCAAAATGACTCATGACCCAAAAAGTCAAGAACTTTTACGGGATTTTTCTTGATTCAACCACCATGCCTATGAAGACAATAACCAAATCTATATATCTAGAGCTAATCTCTCTAAAGAATTCTAGTCCTGTATCACCAGCAACCTGCTAGATATTTCTTCCTGATTAAGTCAACAGTATCTAAAGCTCAACAAACCTAAAATACAACTTATTACTTTTCTCTAAACCTCCTCTTCCAAAATTTTCATATTCCTGTTCAGGTACTACTGTTATTTGAGGTACTCAGATTTACAGCTTTAGAATGATCTTTGACTCTTTACTCTCCATATTAGTTATGTCAATGCTACCTTTCCAAAAGCAATTGCATCCATTGCCTTCTCTTCTCCCATATAGCAATCACCTCAGTGGCAACCAGGTCAGAATCTCATCACTTTTCCCCTAGACCAGTGATGGGCAAACTTTTTAAAAAGGGGGCTGAAGGAAAGGAAAATGCTCATCTGTCAGTCTGTTTCTAAGGCAACTCTTTCGAAGTTTCATTGTATTATATCTTACTCATTGTATTTGTCAGATTAGGAATAATGTCAGGAGGTTAGATAGAACATTTCAGGGGGCTGCATCTGGACCACAGGCCGTAGTTTGCCCATCACTGCCCTAGACTACTGCATTAGCCTTGAAATTGGCCACTTTCCTCCCAGTCCCCCTATCTTAAATCCAATGTAATGTACACACAGCCACCAAAATCATCTTCCTAAATCACAGACCTAAACATGTCATTCTTCTGCTCAAAAATCTTCAGTGTTTCCCCAATGTCCTTGAGATAAAATACAAACTTTTAACCCTGGCATTTACATACATTATGGCTCCAGCCTTTCTGTTCAGACTGGTCCACATGATTTCAATTCATGCACTTGACATTCTGGCCAAAATTACCTACTCTCTATCCCGAGTTAAAAGGTAGCCTCAGACACTAACTGTAACTCTGAGCAAATCTCTTAACTAATAAAAGATAAAATTTAAAAATAGCACCTACTTCCCAAACCTGATGTGATGATCAAATAAAACAATATTCTTGAAGCACTTAATGAGTTACCTGACACAGAGTAGGAGCTTAATGAATGGTTGTTTCCTTCTTTCCCATTCTATTCCCATCTTTATGTCTTTCCACAAACTTGTCTCTCAGGTTTGGAAGATACTTTATTCACCTCTATTTGTTAAAGTCCTTAGCTTCCTTCAAGGTCTACTCAAGGGTAATTTTCTATGTAATTTTCAGTTTCATCCAGTCATTAGTTCTCTTTCTCCTCAAATCATCTTGTATTTTAGCCACAATACATTATATTCTCCATTAGAATACAAAGTCCTTGAAGGACAGAACTACTTTTCATTTTTGTTTTTGTTTTCCTAGTACCTGCAACAAATGCTTGCTGAATGAATGAGAGAATAATTCAAAAAGTATTTAAGAAATAGTCATAAGCGATTTTTCAAGACTTCCGGTTAAGATGGCAGCAGAGTAAGGAGCAGCTGCTCGATCTCTCCTAACCTAAGCATACAGGAATCCTCAAGGGGACATAAAAACGAATCCAGAAGAACAAAGGAATCCCACAACAGGGCGCAGCGTTGAAGGTACGCAGAATTGGGGCATTTCCACGCTATAAAGGGGTGAAACAGCTCTCACTAAAACGTGAGAGGAAGAAGTCCCTCCCCCACCCCCCACACCACACACCTCGCACAACGCCAAGGCCAACACACAAGAGTGAAAACAGGATTGGGGCAACCAGTAAATCACTAGCAGCCCCAGGGCTTGTACCTGTGTGCTACAAGATGAGGGACCCCAAGTGGCTGGGGGGTCCGCAGGGACTTTCCCAAGCAACTGAAGGCATCTCCAGCCCACAGACTTTCCCTAGCTTCAGTGTGGGTGAAGGCAGTGCCCTAAGAGCATCTGCTCCCGCAAAGGCAGTGCCCTAGGCTTGAATAAAGATCTCCAGCTCAGGCTTGGACCTCCAGTGAGGACCCAGCACGGCTGTGGAAGCAGCCCCAAAGACTGCTGAAGGAGCCTCGGGCAGAGGGGCAGACCGGGGTCTACCAGGAGGCCTGACCCCGAGGACAAGAAGACCTGAGCCCCAGGAGCTTAGGAAACACAAACTCAGGCAGACCCTGAGTGTGAAGACAAAGCAGAAAAGGGGAGGGGCTAACGATGGCAAGCCAAGAACTCCAGAGGAAGATAAAGATTATCAAGAAAAACTCTGGAACACTCAACAACTTTTACACAGAGAAAATCCAGACAACAGAGGAGGACAAACAAGTATCCAAACCTTCCCAAAACAAGGAAAACTGGTCACAAGCTATGGAAGAGTTCAAAAATGAGATTTTGAAGAAGATGGAAGAGATCTGGCAAGAAAATAACAGTTTAAAAGGCAGAATTTTGCAATTGGAAAGTGAGGCTCAGAAATCAAATGAACTGAAAAGTAAATTGAACACCAGAAATGACCAGATTGAAAAGGAAAACCAGTCCCTAAAGGCTAGAATTGAACAATTAGAAACCAATGATCTCTCAAGACAACAAAAACAAATAAAACAAAGTTAAAAGACTGATAAAATAGAAGGAAACATGAAATATCTCAATGAGAAAGTGACAGACCAAGAAAACCGGTCTAGAAGAGACAATTTGAGAATCATTGGTCTTCCAGGAAAACCAGAAATTAATAGAAACTTGGACTCCATACTTAAAGAAATTATTCAGCAAAATTGCCCTGAGGTTCTACAACAAGAGGGCAATATAGACATTGAAAGGATCCATAGA
>NC_058130.1:208203386-208227174 GCF_016433145.1 Gracilinanus agilis
CAAGGCTTGAAACACAATATTCAGAAAGGCAAGAGAGATGGGTCTTCAGCCAGAGATCAACTACCCATCGAAACTGACTATATACTTCCAGGGGAAAGTATGGGCATTCAACAAAATTGAAGAATTCCAAGTTTTTGCACAAAAGAGACCAGGACTAAATGGAAAGTTTGATACCCAACCACAAAAACCAAGAGAAACACAAAAAGGTAAATAAGAAACAGAGGGAAAAGAAAGAAAACTTATAATTCTATAAATTTGACTGTTTAAGGGCTTAAATAAGATCTAATTATCTGTATTATTGGTGGAGAAATGTTATATATAATTCTCTGTAGGGAACTCTATTCACTAGTATAATATTCACTATTATAGCAACCAGAAGAATAATTCATAGGGAGAGGATAGGATACTAAATGGTCTAAGATGACATAGGGGGTAGGAAAAGGAGGGGGATAGTAGGGGACACCAAGAAAAATCTGAGTAAATAACAAAAATAGTATATTCTATTGCACACAAAGAGAGCATGGGAAGGGGAGGGGATAAATACTATCATAAGAAGGAGAAGAAGAGAGCATTAAGAGGGAATAATCAAACCTTACTCTCAGTATAATCAACCCGGAGAGGGAAGAATAGCTTTATTATCCATCCGGATAAAAAATCTCTATCTAACCCTACTGAGAAAGTCAGAAGGGACAAACCAAAGGGAACAGGGGAGTGGGGAGGTCAAAAAAAGGGAGGGGAGAAGAAGGGGGAGGGAATTCAATAGGCCTTTAAAAAAAAGAGGGGAATAACAAGGGAGGGGGCAGAAAGGGAAGTCAATCAAGGGAGGGGATAAGGGACACTGGCTCAAAGCAAACCACTGATGTAAAAGAAAATAGTGCAATAAGAAGGGGTGGGTCTAGAGGAGGATACAAAAATGTCAGTGAATGCACAACTGATAATTGTAACTCTGAATGTGAATGGGATGGACTCGCTCATAAAACGGAAGCAAATAGAAGAGTGGATCAGAAACCAAAATCCTACCATACATTGTCTACAAGAAACACATATGAGGTGGGTAGACAGACACAAGTTTAAAGTTCAGGGTTTGAGCAAAATCTTTTGGGCGAAAAAGAAGGCAGGAGTGGCTATTTTGATCTCTGACAAAGCCAAAGTAAAAATAGATATGATTAAAAAAGTCAGGGAAGGTCATTACATCCTGATTAAAGGCAGTATAAACAATGAGGAAATAACACTGCTCAATATATATGCACCAAGTGGTATAGCATCCAAATTCACAAAGGAGAAAATGGCAGAGCTCAAGAAGGAAATAGATAGTAAAACCATAATAGTGGGAGATCTAAATATTCCTCTTTCAGATCTAGATAAATCAAACCAAAAAATAAATAAGAAAGAGGTAAGAGAGGTGAATGAAGTCCTAGAAAAATTAGATTTAATTGATATGTGGAAAAAAATAAATAGGGACAACAAGGAATACACCTTCTTTTCAGCTGCACATGGTACATTCACAAAGATTGACCATGTAATAGAACATAGAATCATTGCAAAAAAATGCAAAAGAGCAGAAATAATAAATGTAACCATCTCAGATCATTATAATGCAATAAAAATAATAATTAGTAAGGGCACATGGACAGGCAAATCAAAAACCAATTGGAAATTAAACAATATGATTCTCCAAAACCAATTAGTAAAAGAAGAAATCATAGAAACAATCAACAATTTCATTGAAGAGAATGACAATGATGAGACATCCTACCAAACTCTGTGGGATGCAGCCAAGGCAGTACTCTGGGGGAAATTTATATCCTGGAGTGCATATATTAACAAATTAAGGAGGGCAGAGATTAATGAATTGTGTATGCAACTCAAAAAATTAGAAAGTGAACAAATTAAAAACCCTCAGATGAAAACTAAATTAGAAATACTATAAATTAAGGGATAAATTAATAAAATTGAAAGTAAAAGAACTATTGCATTAATAAATAAGACTACAAGCTGGTATTTTGAAAAAACAGATAAAATAGACAAAGTACTGGTCAATCTAATAAGAAAAAGGAAAGAAGAAAACCAAATTGACAGTATCAAAGATGAAAAGGGAGACCTTACCTCTAATGAAGGAGAAATTAAGGCAATCATTAAAAACTATTTTGCCCAATTATATGGCAACAAATATAACAATTTAGGAGATATGGATGAATATCTACAAAAATATAAATTGCCTAGATTAACAGCAGAAGAAATAGAATACCTAAATAATCCCATATCAGAAAAAGAAATTGAACAAGCCATCAAAGAACTCCCTAAGAAAAAATCACCAGGACCTGATGGATTCACAAGTGAATTCTATCAGACATTCAAAGAGCAACTAATCCCAATACTATACAAATTATTTGATATGATAAGCAAAGAAGGAGTCCTACCAAATTCCTTTTATGACACAAATATGGTACTGATTCCAAAACCAGGTAGACCAAAAACAGAGAAAGAAAACTATAGACCAATCTCCCTAATGAACATAGATGCAAAAATCTTAAATAGAATATTAGCAAAGAGACTCCAGCAAGTAATTAAGAAGAGCATCCACCATGATCAAGTGGGATTTATACCAGGAATGCAAGGATGGTTCAACATTAGGAAAACCATCCACATAATTGACCATATCAACAGTCTAACAAACAAAAATCACATGATTATCTCAATAGATGCTGAAAAATCCTTTGACAAAATACAACACCCATTCCTACAGAAAACACTAGAAAGTATAGGAATAGAAGGTTCTTTCCTAAAAATAATAACAGTATATATCTTAAACCATCAACAAGCATTATATGCAATGGGGATAAATTAGAAGCCTTCCCAATAAGATCAGGAGTGAAACAAGGATGCCCATTATCACCTCTATTATTCAACATAGTACTAGAAACACCAGCAATAGCAATTAGAGAAGAAAAAGAAATCGAAGGTATCAAAATAGGCAATGAGGAGACTAAGCTATCACTCTTTGCTGATGATATGATGGTCTACTTAAAAAATCCTAGAGAATCAACTAAGAAGCTTGTAGAAATAATCAACAACTTTAGCAAAGTTGCAGGATACAAAATAAATGCACATAAATCATCAGCATTTCTATATATCTCCAACACATTAGAGCAGCAAGAGGTAGAAAGAGAAACACCATTTAAAATTACCCTAGACAATATAAAATACTTAGGAATCTATCTACCAAAACAAACACAGCTATTATATGAATATAACTACAAAACACTTTCCAAAAAAGTAAAACTAGATCTCAACAATTGGAAAACCATTAATTATTCATGGGTAGGACGAGCTAACATAATAAAAATGAACATTCTACCCAAATTAATTTACCTATTTAGTGCCATACCTATCAAATTACCAAAAAACGTCTTTACTGAATTAGGAAAAACTATAACAAAGTTCATTTGGAAGAACAAAAGATCAAGAATATCAAGGGAAATAATGAAAAAAAAATGTGAAGGAAGGGGGCCTAGCAGTACCAGATATTAAACTATACTATAAAGCAGCAGTCATCAAAACAATATGGTACTGGCTAAGAGACAGAAGGGAGGATCAGTGGAATAGACTTGGGGTTAATGACATCAGCAAGACAGTGTATGATAAACCCAAAGAGCCCAACTTTTGGGACATGAATCCACTATTTGACAAAAACTGCTGGGAAATTTGGAAAACAATATGGGAGAGATTAGGTTTAGATCAACATCTCACAACCTACACCAAGATAAATTCAGAATGGGTGAATGACCTGAATATAAAGAGGAAAACTATAAATAAGTTAAGTGAACACAAAATAGTATACCTGTCATATCTCTGGGAAAGGAAAGATTTTAAAACCAAGCAAGAGTTAGAGAAAATTACAAAATGTAAACTAAATGGTTTTGATTATATTAAGCTAAAAAGCTTTTGTACAAACAAAAACAATATAGCCAAAATCAGAAGGGAAACAACAAATTGGGAAAAAAAATCTTTATAACAAAAAACTCTGACAGGGGTCTAATTACTCAAATATTATTATTATAATTATTATTATTATTATTATTATTATTATTATTATTCCTGTTGACTCCTTTAGGAGCATAGGGCCGCAACCATCTCACGCCAACGGACTCTGTTCTGGGCAACTTCCCCTAGCTGGGCCCATGTCATTCCGACCGTTTTTGTTTCATTTTCAGCAGATCTTCGCCAGGTCTGTTTTGGTCTTCCAACTTTCCTCCTCCCTGAAGGGTTCCAGCTCAATGCTTGTCTGGCTACGTTGTCTTCCGGTTTTTGTAGAGTATGTCCTATCCATCTCCACTTACGTTTCTTTATGTCCTGACTAATGGGGTACAGGAATGTTCTTTCCCAGAGACTAGCATTGGAGATCTTTTCAGGCCATCTGACGTTCAAAATGTGACGTAGACATCTATTAACAAAGACCTGGAGTTTGTTGGTGTTAGCGCTTGTCACTCTCCAGCTTTCTGATCCATATAGGAGGACGGCCTTTACGTTGGTATTGAAGATTCGGAGCTTAGTGAGGAGGGACAGTGCTTTGGAGATCCAGACAGACCGCAGGGTGTTAAATGCCTGTCTGGCTTTGTTGATTCGGTTTCTGATGTCCTCATCTGCTCCGCAGTCCTTACTAACTCTGTTACCCAAATAGGTGAAGTGGTCCGTCTCCTTGATGTTTTCTCCCTGTAGTTGGATTGGCAGGTCCTGTTTGCTGTTGACTGTGATCACTTCGGTCTTCCTCTTGTTGATCTTCAGACCTGTCTTCTCCGCTTCTTCAGAGAGTCGTGCAAGTTTGGCTTGCGCATTCTGCTGCTTGTGAGAAAGGAGACAGATGTCATCTGCGAAGTCAAGGTCCTCGAGCTGCTTGTTGTGAGTCCATTGAATGCCCGTATTGTTGTCCTTGGTAATTCTTCTCATGGTCCAATCTATGACCATCAAGAAGATAAGGGGCGAAAGCATGTAGCCTTGCTTCACTCTGGTTTTCACTGTGAAGGGAGCCGTCAGTTTCCCATTATGGATGACCTGGCAGGTAGAGTCTTCGTATAACTGCTGGATGATGTTGATGAGCTTCGGGGGAATCCCGTAATGCTGCATCAATCTCCAGATTACTCAAATATACAAGGAGTTAAATCAATTGTATAAAAAATCAAGCCATTCCCCAATTGAAAAATGGGCAAGAGACATGAATAGGCAATTTTCAGGTAAAGAAATCAAAACTATCAATAAGCACATGAGAAAGTGTTCTAAATCTCTAATAATTAGAGAAATGCAAATCAAAACAACTCTGAGGTATCACCTCACACCTAGCAGATTGGCTAAAATAAAAGAAGGGGAGAGTAATGAATGCTGGAGGGGATGTGGCAAAATTGGCACATTAATGCATTGCTGGTGGAGTTGTGAACTGATCCAACCATTCTGGCTGGCAATTTGGAACTATGCTCAAAGGGCTATAAAAGAATGCCTGCCCTTTGATCCAGCCATACCATTGTTGGGTTTGTACCCCAAAGAGATCATAGATAAACAGACTTGTACGAAAATATTTATAGCTGCACTTTTTGTGGTGGCAAAAACTGGAAAATGAGGGTATGTCCTTCAATTGGGGAATGGCTGAACAAACTGTGGTATATGCTGGTGATGGAATACTATTGTGCTAAAAGGAATAATAAACTGGAGGAGTTCCAGGCGAACTGAAAGACCTCCAGGAACAGATGCAGAGTGAAAGGAGCAGAGCCAGAAGAACATTGTACACAGAGACTGATATACTGTGGTAAAATCGAATGTAATGGACTTCTGCACCAGCAGCAAGGCAATGACACAAGACAGCTCTGAGGGATTTATGGTAAAGAACGCTACCCACATTCAGAGGAAGATCTGCAGGAGGGGAAACATAGAAGATAAACAACTGCTTGAATGCATAGGCTAATGAAGACATGATTGGGGATGTGGACTCGAAACGACCACACCAATGCAACTAACAACAATATGGAAATAGGCCCTGAACAAGGACACATGTTACAACCAGTGGAAATGTGCATCGGCCATGGGTGAGGGGAGAGCCGGGGGTGAAGGGGAAAGTAGGGGCATAAAGTATGTAAACAGGTTAAAAATTAATATTAATAAATGTTTAAAAAAAAGAAATAGTCATAAGCAAGACAAAGAAAACAATGTACACAATGAAAACAACAATGACAATGGAAATAACTACCAAAAATCCAAAGTAAATAGTACCACAAAATTATTAACAACAAGCATGAGGGCAGCTAGATGACACAATGGGTAGAAAACCAGGGCTAGAGAGTAGAGGTTCTGAGTTGAAATTTGACCTCAGATACTTCCAAGCTCTGTAAACCTGGACAAGTTACTTAACCCTAATTGGGTGGCCCTTCTCAATCTTCTGCCTTGGAACTAATACCTAGTTATCAATTCTAAGACAGAGGGGTAAAGGTTTTTTAAAAAAGAAACAAACCCATCTCAAAAAATTAGATATGAGAAAGAACCACACAGACACTCCTTTGCAGAGGTAGGAGTTTCCCCAAGTATCATAAATTGTACATATTTTCAGACTTTTTTCATATATTAATAAGTTATACTAATTTTTTCCACTTTTTTGTCTTAAAAATACTATTTGTTACACAGGCTTACTGTCTGAGAGGAACAGAAAGATTCTGGGAAGAAATTATTGTGGTGAAAAAAAACAAAGAATATCAATTAAAAAAACATTTTTAAGGAGATATTTTAAATCTCTTGTAAATATGTAATTCAGAGGAGCCTAAATGATTGCGTCTTTCTGCTGCTCTGGCAAGAGTTGGCCACATCCCTATTATTCTTGGAGGCCCCATCTGACAGATGTACTTGCCAATAACTGTTGGCAATTAAGTAGGTCCCAGATCTGTACTTGACTTAAAAGAGAGAAAGCACCTTCTATCTTTCTGCAATAAATGTGATTACCACCACCTCCTTTATTGGTTTCATTGACTGCTAAATATTATAATACTACAACACAGGGCTTGGGCTATAGAGAGAGGAAAAAAAGGAACAGAGAAGAGAGATAGAATATTAGTGGACAAAAAGGAAAAAGGGGGTCTCTTTCTTCAGGAAAATGTGGGTTGAAAAGCATAAATGCTCCTTTCTCTATACCGAGCCATCTTATACAATGGAATAGACTAACTGCCATAATTTCCCATGTCTCCCTGGCCCCTAAAATATCTCCCCTATCACAGTCTAAAATCTCACCAAAAAGTAATCCATTAGAATTGCAAGCAAGAGCCCTTGGAATAATTAAGGGAAACACTGTTAGTCATCCATATATTAATGCAATAAGTTTAGTAAAGTTATGAAAACAAGTGCTAAAAGAATGTGGTTTTTGCCTGGAGATGTGAGAGTAAAGAACCAGAGATATTTTTGAATTATGAGTCACTTCAAGGAAATTAGGCCTCATTGTGGTGACTCAGTCAATTACAGAACCTCAAATTTGGAAGGGGCCTCAGAGGCCACTTAGTCCAATCTGTACTTGAATAAGAATGCTTTTGATAACCTATCTGAACAGGGATCATCTAAAATTTGCTTGAAGGCCTCTAGTGAGAGAGACTCCTTTAATTCTCATGACAGCTCATTATACTTTTGTACAGCTTTAATTGTTAGGAAGTTTTTCTTTTATCAAACCTAAATTTGCCCCTTTAAAGCTTTCATCCATTGATCCTAGTTCTGCTCTCTGGGGCCAAACAGAACAAAAAGGACTCCTCTCCTGGGTGAAAGCACTTTATCTCAACAACTCAAATATGCTTTGATTGGCATTTTTCAATAAAAATTATTTCTCCAACTGAGCCCCACAAAATTGCAGTTTAGAATTGGAAAAAAAAAACTTTTCAGAAAAAATCACTTTGAACACATTTTCCCTTTTTAAGCTTTCCTTTGATAGTGATTTACAAATCAGAAAACATTTTTCTATTTTCAAACTTCATGCCTTTATTTGTCATCTTACCATGGAAACATTTGTCAGGAGCTTTAAAAAGAAATTTTCAGTTTCTTTCCTACAATGTTTTGATTTTTGTTTTTATAACTTTTTTCTTAATTTTCTACCTTTAGTTTCTTCTTAATTTTTCAGATAAAGAAACTGATGAGAGAGGCAGGATTTGAACCTAGGTTTTCTCTGGCTCCAAAGATAACATTTGTTTTATTGTAAAACAATGTAGGTCTGCAGTGTTCCAAAGCACTGCAATTACATGAATTGCTTGTGGATAGAGCCTCCAAATCAAATGTGCCCAAATAGTGAACTGATTTGTGAAGAGCAATGTTTTACTTTTGATTTATTTTTTTAAATAATCAAATCAAAGACCCAACATCTAAAAATCAGAAATGAGATTTAAAAAACCCAATTATCTCACTTTCATGAAAAGCTTTTGTAAATATATATATATATATATATGTATATATATATATATAGTTGTTTGGAGGTTTGATCATAAACTACGTGTCATGCATCANTATATATATATATATAGTTGTTTGGAGGTTTGATCATAAACTACGTGTCATGCATCAATCAGATTACTGTTAAAGAAACTGGCTGCTCACTATGTATACATACATACATGTACATGTAAATATAAACAAATATATAAGCATATTCATACGTATGTGTATGTGTATATAAATGTGTATAGTGAGCAGCTAGTTTCCTAAGTAATCTGAATGATACATGATGCACAGTTCATCAGGTCCCAAATGTTTTCTTATCTTAGCAATATGGTATAATGCAGTACTCACTGGATATAAGTCAGAAGAGCTTGGTTTTAGTCTCAATTCTGCAACTTAGCAGCTGTGTGTTCCTGAGCAAATCATTTGGCCCCTCTAGATCTTTTCCTCATATGCAAAATAGGGATAATTATACTTTGTTGGGCCCTTTCACAGAGTTTTCATGAGGATCAAAAATTTTAAAACAAAATTACATATGTATAAGTAGTGTAAAAATGTATCATAGTAATATTATTATGAAATGAAATTTTTAACACAGCTATTTTCAAGAGAGAATTTTCAGACTCAGTTCATCAATAACCCCCAAAATGATAACATTTCCAATTTTAATGATTTTCAGACTTTTTATAAACACATACATACATACTCATGCACACATACATAAAAATAATGCCATAAACATACCAGCATTCAGTTATTAATGGATAGCAAACTAGTCAGGGCTGATAAAAAAATAGTGTTAGAAGTACAGCTAGAAGGTTATGCCTAGAATCTGAGATGGTAGTAGTCCAACTTCCTGTACACCCAACTTGTTAATACAAGTCTAAATTAGGGAAAGCAGCCAGATCTTAAGGCGACACATTTCCTTACTTTTAGTCCAAACATTTCTGTAGCAATCCATATCAATACCTAATATAGTCAGTATAACTGGCTCAGTAATTGACACAGTTGCTTATTTTTATAGGCTATATTGAAGAATTCAATTAGCATCATCTAGTTACTTCCAAATATGCTGGATTTTGGCATCAGGTAGAGATAGTCAGAGGCTCGGCTTCAAATTAGGTGAGATGTTCAGAAACTTTTGGTTTCCATAAATTGTAACTATATTAAAATCAGTTATATTTACATACTCATTCCTTGAGATTTTTCATGCCTTACTATATTAAAAGATTAGGAACACATGAGTAAAACACATGATAAATGTATTTCTAGGATTCAGAATGAGAAGCTTTATAAATATAATACATTTTAGATTGTAAGCCTCTTGAGAACAAGGATTATTTTGTTCTTTTTTTTTTAATTTTCGACACCTAGCACAATGCCTCACAAATAGTAGGTATTTAATAAATGCTTGTTGATTAATAGATTACCTCAAGGACAACAGGGCTTTCACATTCTAACACTTTCTATTGCTGGAATTGTTACAATATATAAGTACAGTCAGTCCTCAATTCTCATGAGGTTAACATTACTAGAAAATGGTTAGAAGGTAAACAACATGAATTCTGATTAATTCGAACTTATGGAAAATAGGGGGTAAGGTTCCCACAATCACCAAAATCTATAATTTTTAACTAGAGATCGTAAAAATACACTTTTCCATATATAATTCTTAAAGATAAAACATTAATTCTAATAATATGTAGTTTCCCTGAAATAGCAACCATGAAATAATTCATAATGTGCAGGAGAGAGGAGAGGCAAAATTTCACAGGATACAGAAGGGTAGAGGCAGCAGTGTCAGAATCTGAGATCCAAATTCCTACCAACACCAGAACTGGCAGGGAAAACAGGACACTTGTATCAGTGAGAGGGTGGGATGACCACAATCCCATTTACAAAGAAACTTTACTGCTTTTCTATTTTTTTCCATTTTCTTCTTCAAGCACTTGAGAGTTACCTTAGCACTTTCTGAAGCAGATCCACAAACACTTTTATGAATACTTTCCTCATTTTTGTAGATATAACTTACATCTTAGCACCTCTCTTTTTTTTCTCTACTATGCATAAACACAGATTGCATGGCTGCCAAAATCGCAAGAAACACAATGTTGAAGATGGACTATAATCATAAAAATGTCAGTGGTAGCAGCATTCAAAATTCTAGTTTGGGACATCTTTATAAATGCATCTGTAATTTTGATATAGCAACTCCTCCAGGACTAATTTACATGTACTAACCAATTGGATTTCCAGGAAATTGGACTACCACCTCAGAGTCAAGAGGTAACCTCATATCTGTCCTTCTAACATATTCATATATTCTCCAGTAATAATTAGCAAAACAGTACAGCAAACAACTGATACAAAACACTCTCCCAAAAGAACCTGGAATAACATTCTCCCACATAAACACAAAGTTCATAGGAAGAAGAGGCTCAAGCTTAAAGTATAATGGTGGGAAGGTATGTATGTTAAAAAAAAAGCGACAAAAGGTGAAGTATTATCTCCTTTTATAGAGCTCTCGCTACTCTCGGGGTTGGTTGTGCTGTACAAGCTGGACAGATCACTCAGCTACTAGAATAAGGTAGCCTCCAAGATCTGCTCCTTTCTTGAATAACGATTTCTCTTAGCCACCAAGAGAACAAGACACTCTGAAGTTGCACTCATCCCTTGACAACTAACTCTGTTAATCTGTTCTCAGTATTTCTCTCCACTCTAGACTGATCTAATATTTTGGGTGCATTGGTTAGTAGTGGGGAGGAGGAATGTTACGTCCCCTCCCCACTGCTAACTTCAGGTATGAGTTCATAAGAGACTTTCTCCACAAAGCAGGTCTAAACCTGTGATCTCGCACCACTGTAAAGAACAACTCAGAAACTAAGTATCTTTACTGAGAAGTACCTTTATACACAGGTCCAAAAGGTATCACTGATTCACTCAATCAATCACAAGATGTTTCCTTCCGATATCTTTCCCTTAATCTAATGGCCAAAGTCCTATAATCCTTTCAAATTAGGGATTTATTCGGACATTGTATAGGCTTGTTTACTACTTAGTTTACATTTTCTGATTATATTTGAGTCTGTTGATTGATTCTGTGACTCAAACAAGGAGCCTTTCCATACCTGATAAAGTTATCAGGACATAAAACTTTATCAGTTCCTGACAGTGATGACAATAATTGAAGCGGAATATATAGCCCTCTCCCTCACAATGACAATTTTTTTAATGTTCAGAAATGGATACATTTATAATTTCTATGAGAGGAGAAATTTTGCAGGAAAGAACATAGAAACGGAAATCTAGTAGTAGTGCAAACAACTGTAAACCAGAAACACATTGCTAGCAACCTTAAGATCATAGATGGACTCTCAGTATATCAAAGCTAGAAGGTACTTTAGAAATCAATGAGTCCAGGAAACTGAGGAAAATTTTTTATGTCAAGTTTCTCTGAAAAAAATATTTTAGTTCCCAAATATATAGAGAACTGAGCCAAATATATGAACATCTGCACCATTACAAAAGGAAAATGGCATATTCTGGAGGGGGATGTGGGAAAATAGGTAAACTAATAGGACAGCTAAGAAATGCAATGGACACAGTACCTGGCCTGGAATCAGGAAGACCTGAGTTCAAATGTGACCTCAGACACTTACTAGCTATGTTACTCTAGGCAAGCCACTTCCTCATCTATAAAATGAGCAAGAGAAGGAAATGGCTAACCACTCCAGTAATCTTTGCCAAGAAAATTCAAAGTGGGGTTATAAAGAGTCAGAAATGCCTGAAATTCAGTGCTATACCTATCAAACTACAAAAAAAAATTTTTATAGAATTAGAAAAAAATTATTACAAAGTTCATCTGGAAGAAAAGAGATCAAGAATATCAAGGGGACTAATAAAAAAAAAGTGAAGGATGGAGGCCTAGCTTTACCAAATCTCAAACTATACTATAAAGCAGTGATCAAGTGATCATCAAAACAATATGGTACTGGCTTAGAGATAGAAGGATGGATCAATGGAATAGACTTGGAGTAAATGACAATAGCAAGATAGTGTTCGATAAACCTAAAGTTCCCAGCTTTTGAGACAAGAACCCACTATTTGACAAAAACTGCTAGGAGAATTGGAAAACAGTATGGGAGAAATTAGATTTAGATTAACATCTCATACCCTACACCAAGATAAATGCAGAATGGGTAAATGGGTTAAATATAAAGAGGGAAATCATAAACAAATTACGTGAACATAGAATGGGAAAGTAAGAAATATAAGACCAAGCAGGAGATAGAGGACACTACAAAATGTAAAATGAATAATTTCATTAAATTAAAAAGTTTCTGTACAAACAAAACCAATGCAATCAAAATTAGAAGGGAAGTAACAAATTGGTGGAAAATTTTTTATAACAAAAACCTCTGAAAAAGGTCTAATTTCTCAAATTTATAAGGAGCTAAGTCAATTAATTGCCCCCAAAATCAAGCCATTCTCCAACTGACAAACGGTCAAGGGACATGAAGAGGCAGTTTGCAGATAAAGAAATCAAAACTATCACTAAGCACATGAAAAAGTGTTCTAAATCTCTCATAATTAGAGAAATGCAAATAAAAACAATGCTGAGGTCCCACCTCACACATAGAAGATTGGCCAATATGACAGTAAAGGAAAATGATAAATGTTGGAGGGATTGTGACAAAATTGGGACACTAGAGCACTGCTGAAAGGCAATTTGGAATTATGTACAAAGGGCTTTAAAAGAATGCATACCCTTTGATCCAGCAATTCCACAGCTGGCTTTGTACCCCAAAGGGATAATAAGGAAAAATGCTTGTACAAAAATATTCATAGCCATGCTCTTTGTGGTGGAAAAAAATTGGAAAATGAGAGGATGCTCCTTGATTGGGGAATGGCTGAAAAAAATTGTTGTATATGATGGCGATGGAATACTACTATACTGTAAGTAATCGTGATCTGGAGGATTTCTATATGAACTGGGAGAACCTCAGTGAACTGATGCAGAGTGAAAGGAGCAGAACCAAGAGAACACCGTATGCAGAAACTAAAACATTGCAGAACAGTCCAATGTAATGGACTTTGCTATTAGTAGCAATGCAACGAGCCAGGATACTCCTGAAGGACTTATGGGAAAGAATACTAACCACATTGAAAGAAAGAACTATGGGAATAGAAATGCAAAAGAAAAATATATGACATAACTTATCACATGTATATATGGGTATGGGATTTGGGGTTTAAGCTTTAAAAGAATGTTCTATATAGCAAATATGCTCTCTCTCTCTCTCTCTGCATATATATATATAATGAATAATATATATGTCAAAAATGAATAACATGGAAATAGGTATCAAGTGATAATATTCGTATAACCCAGTGGAATTGGGTTTTTGCTTGTTGGCTCTGGGAGGGGGGAAGGAAGAGAGGAGGGCAAGAAAATGAATCATATAAACAGGGGAAATATTTTAAAAGAAAAAAATTTTAAAGAAAAAAACAGAAAAGAAATGACTGAAATGACTAAACAACAACAACAACACACTGTTGGTGGAAATGCGAACTCCATTTTGGAGAGCGATTTGTAATTATGTCAAAAGGTTATTAAACTATGTAACAAACTTTGACCCAGAAATCTTGATGTTAGATTTATACTCCAAGAAAAATCAAAGAAAAATTTAAGGATTCCTGTGAACAAAAATATTGATAGCAGTTCTTTTTCTGGTGGCATAGAATTAGAAACTGAGAAGATGTACATCATTTGGAGAATGTCTAAGCAAGTTATGCTATCATGACTATGATGGAACACTAATGTACTCTAAGAAATGAAGAAGGGGGTAGTTTCAGAAAAACCTGGGAAGACTTTAAAATGTATGCAAAGTGAAATGACCAGAACCAAACATTGTATAAAGTAACAGAAATACCATAAATGTAAAAGACTCAATAACTTTGATCACTCCACCACTTCAAAGGATTCATGATATAAATGCTATCACACTGAAGAATATTTTTTCCTTTATTTTTCTGAAACATAACAAATGTAGAAATATATTTTGTATGACTTGCTATGTATAATGAGAATCATACTTCTTGCCTTTTCATGGATATAGTTGGGAGCAGCAAGAGGGGAAGAATTTGTAACTGAAAATAAAAATAATTTTTACATATAAAAAGAAACCACTGTATTTTACAGATGAGGAACCTGGCTCAGAGAGAAGAAAAATTTTGATTAAGGTTACATGCCCTGGAGAAGAAAAAGTTACACAACCTGGAGAAAAAGAAAATTGCAATAAGCCTATGATAACTGTCTTTAATTAAATACCTGATAGCTATCATATCCCAACCTAAATTTTCTCTCCTTCAGACTAAATATCCCAGGACATTCCCTCAATCTCTTTTGTATGATTTTAAGCCCCTTTACACCTTTGTTTCCCTTCTCTAAATAGCTACCAGCAGTCTCCAAACGTTTTCCAAAGTCCAATGACTTTGAACACAAAGTAGACAGTAGAAAGGTAGTGGAAAAAGAAGGAGCCAGAAAGCAAAAGGCATAAGTGATAGAGTGTGTAGGAGGGTATAAATATCTAATCATGTGATACTGGATACATCATTTCACTTCTCTGAGTCTTAGGTTTCTCAAATATAGTGTAAAAGATTTTCTCAGATGGTCTCTAGGTTACCTTTCAATTCTAAAAATCCTATGATGTTAGGAATTATTTTAAGATTTTGCCTAGGACTTTGCTACTTGTAGCAATGCAACAAGCCAGGACACTCCTGAAGGACTTATGGGAATGAATGCTAACCACATTGAGAGAAAGAACTATGGAAGTAGAAATGCAAAAGAACATATGACATCACTTATCACATGTATATATGGCTATGTGATTTGGGGTTTAGGCTTTAAAAAATCTCTCTATAGCAAAAATGAATACTATGGAAATAGGTATCAAGTGATAACATTTGTACAAACCAGTAAAATTGCTTGTCAGTTCTGGTAGAGGGGAAGGAAAGGGGGAGGGAAAGAAAATGAATCATGGAAAAATGGAAAAATATTTAAAAATTATAATTAAAAAAGGCTTTTACCTAAGGCAAGTCCACTTTCTTCACTGAACTCAAACAAAAATTATTAATTTGCCAGGTCTTCACCTATCCCTCTAACCTGAAGGGGAGCTATATTATATATAAATTAGGAAAGGTAATTTTCTAGGTCCATCTATACACAGTAAATTGAAGGTACTCATAGGAGTATTGTTTGTTGTCTATGCATAGAATTTTTATTATAAATATTACAAAGTAATTGTAATAGAATGGGTGGTAGCCAAAAATTGTAATTAACTCTTAAGTCACAAGACTGTTAGTAGCTAGATTTATTAGTAAGGAAAAAAAGAGAGAAATATAGAGAGGAGGTGAAGAATTTCCTAGCCTAATAATCCAGAGTCTAACAACTCAGTGTCTGTCTCCAAATCTCAGCCTCAGAAAATAACCCCACCCCCAGCTTCCTACTGGGTCTCATTTTGTAAATCCTTACTACACCCACTAGTTCTCTTATATCACTCCCCAGGAACCAATCACAATTCCTCAATTAGCCTGGGACCACCTAGTGGGGCAGTGCCTGTGGGATCAATTCCCTGGTTGCTGATTGACCCAAATTCAAAACAAATGGAAGGGAAGTCTAAATCCCTGATCGATCAAATCAAAATAAAAATTCCCTTCTCACAATCCCCCCTGTGATTCTACTGGGAGGCGAGGATGTCGAAATCTCCTCTACTGAGGGTCTTGGGAGATTAACATGCCTAGACTTCCCATTGAATCATTTCAAATAACCAACATATATCTCTAAAGATTCTCCCACTGAAGGTGTATAAAACATTGCCCTTTCTAGGGGGAAATGATAGCTACCTGGGAACAAAAGGGAAATAAAAAAGAAAGAAAACAAAAATAATAATTAATAGATGCAATAACAAAAAACCCAATTGGGGGCAGTCCCCTTTGGCATAAGAGTTTACATTCAGAATAAATGTGTTCAACCCCCTTCAGGTCAGTTCATTCTGGATCTTTTGATGCAGCATGTGGTTTCTGCAGGCATCTCCATGGCACCCTCTTAATTTGCCTTCCCAATCTGAGGCACTGGCAAGACTCTTCTCCTAAAATTCCTCCAAAAGACTCTGGATTTTAGGACAACCATACAATTTAAACCATACAACCCCCCCCCCCGAAGAGGGTGCTGACTAACAGCAGGATCATCTCATTAAAAAAAAAATAAACAAACTCTCAACAAGTCCTTGGATCACTAACAAGATCCAATTAAATATATTTAAGTCCTACAAACCTATAAGAAAAATACAGCAACACTGCATTTACAGAAATGCAGCCAGGACTACAGAAAATTGCCATATTATAAAGGAGAAAAGGGGACTAGATTCCAATGTAAAAGAGAAATATGATTCCCTGGTCTGATCTTACCTTTGATCCTAGGGATAGGGGAGCCAAAATAGCAGTCAAAGTAGGGTACTTGTTGGAATGTGGCATGGGCAAGTCCAGCATCTGACATTGTCAAATAGCTGATTTATCAAACCTAAAACAAGTCCTCTGTCTTGGCGTAGATACTCAACAATCTCACAGGGATTGTTGGTCTCCTTGACCTTGTACTTCTTGGCACTGTACAGTGTTTCTTTTGTAATCCCTTTTTTTGAAGTCAGACACAATTTTAATAAAAGTCCTATAATATTTCAAATAAATGGCAGGTTTCTTTAGTCTAAAGCTTTGGGGTATACATTGATATTAGGGCTAATAGATATTAAAACTTATCCTTTAAAATAAAAAACACTGATACCGATTCCATGCAAACAAAAGAAAAGCAATAATAAAAATATTCAAGAATTCACTGTGTCAGTCAAAACAGTGTCCAACATGTCTATGGACTTCTATAATGGCATTATTTCCAGTCTAGTCATAGGAGGAGGGTACAAGTAAAGACAATTAATAACAGAATACAGTTAATCAGTGTCAATAGAAAGTACCCGTTTTACAAGTGAGCAATGAATCCAGTAGGCCTTTTCTCCAACTTTAATAGCTGTTGAAGTAGTTAAAAATACTTGGAACAGACTTTCCCAAGCAGGTTGAGTTCCTCTAGTTTGCTAGAAGTTCTTTATGTAAACTTTTTCTCCTGGATGAAAGTCATGGAGTAAAAAATCTATAGGTCCTGCTTGTACTGCTGATCAAGACCTCTTGGGTCTAGAATGTGACCAAGAACCTAGATTACCATCCCGGTGGAAGGGCAGAATGAGCTGAAGAGTTAGAAATATAAAACCATCCAAGGATGACCAAACCTTACAGGAAATCCTCCCTCCTCTGGGAATCATCCAGGAGTCACCAAGGCCCATGGGAAATCCTCCCACCTCTGAGATGAGATTGTAACAGTCATAAAAGGCATATATCCCATCCATTGCAAATATGGAGGTGAAGAATACAATAGTGCTATTGCACTACTCTTTGTCACCCATATGCTTACTACTACTCAAGTGAAAGGTAGGCAAATGTTCAGTCAGAGGTAGTGATGCTCCTAGATACTTGAAAATCACTTCTGAAAACCCATTAAGGTCAAGACTTTTGACTCATTAAATTTTTCAAAGGTCACTACTATAAGTTGTAACCCATATAAGACTTCTTCAGTAATGGGGGGGGGGGGGAATAAACTGAAACAGTTAACATTAATAAGGCAATGGAGTTGAATAAGGTTTAAAATTCACCTCCAGACTCTTTGAGGTTCCTTCCCGTCCTGAGTACCATCATTTATCCAGATTCCTTTGGTTACATCTATGGGGTCCCCCACGAGTATAGTGCGGCAAACCTCATTTTGGGTGTTGGTGTTGCCTCATTTGAATTGTTATTTCTTTATGAGTTTCTATTATTCTTATTTCTAAAGTTTATAGATCTAAAGCTTATAGATAAATACTTGATTCCACTTCCTACAGTACATCATTATGTGATCCCTTTCCCCACAAAAGTAGCACATTAGTGGTTGATTTGCGGATTCCTGAAAAGGGGCTATGGTCACTCCTTGATTTGCTTTTTCATTTTCAGTTTTTTAAGTTAAAATTCTTATTTCCTTCTTTAAAGCCTCCACTAAGTCACTATTATCTTCATCTTTTTTTTTTCATGGCCATCAAAGACATAAACTGCTATTCTTCTTAATTCTTCGAGATCCATATTAGCCCAGGCTGGGCAGTTAGTCTTAAAAAGATCCTTAACCACCTTATAACAGTTTTTCATAAACCGTCTTCTTATTTGTTTGACATCCCTTTCTCTGTAAAGAACCAAGTCTATATATCTATCTCCTACCTCAATAAGCCTATCCAGAAACTTGGAGGGACTTTTATCATGTTTTTGCTTAATATGTTCAAATTTTGTACATGTACCAGGCCTATCAGAGCAAGCTCTCATTGCTTTTTTTAATGCCTCCCTAGCCTGGCATAGTTGTAAATATTCTTCCTGCACATTTGGGTCTCATCTTGGTTCTTTCTGTGGCCAATGAATTGTTCCCCTTAACTGAGCCTCATTAACAAGAGAAACAATTTTATTTCATTCTTTAAGAAAGGTTTGAAGCAAAATTTCCACACATGTGGGATCATAAGCATGGTAAAATTTTTCAAGCTTTTTAATAACTACAATGAGATCATCTTCAAAGGAAGGTATATTTAGCTTGAATCTCTCAATACCTTGTGGTGTGAAAAGTATGTGTTATTTAATATTCCCTAAATTCCCTCACTTATTGTAAGTGGGTACTTCTCTTAGGGGATATAGGCCTTTAATTGAATTATCTTTGATTTTTGTTTAGAGGTAGTTTGGATAGATTGAAAAATAATTTGGGTAGACTGAGAGATGGTTTGAGCAGAATGAGAGACACATTTTTCAAGGTATTCTATACAAAGCTTGACATCAATCAAGCTATCTTTCCATTTTTTTTTCTTGGGGAAGAATGGGTAAACTATTTGATAAATTTGAAGGTATCCTATCAGTACAATTATACCCAGAAACAGTAATAAACAAAGACAATCTAGAATTGTGAGCTGTGAGAGCTCAGTAATGCTCTCCAGGAATGGGAGCTGTTTGAGATAGGCAGGAAACTGGTCTTTCGCAGTGTGGGCCATGATTTTCAGCACAATACCTGTTTATTTAGGCCCCTATTTAAGTAGTTAGGTAAAAATTTCAGGGTATAGCCCAAGTTTAGCTAAGAGGACCACAGGTTTTGGGTGTAAAGCACAGGCTATGGACTGTTGGGATTTTTCCCTCAGTAGGCTCTGAAAGCTTTTCATGGTTAGGGAAGTAGTTTTATCTTAATGGCTGCCCTCCCTAAGTGCTCCATCTTCACACTTAAGCCAATGCTAGAGGCACATGGGGGCTCAAGAAAAGCCTTAAAGAAAAAGCAGACTCCAGGATCAGAGTTCTGGGCTGTGAGACAGTAGCTCAGGGGGGCAGGGTATTCTTTCCCAAGTCAGGGAGTCAGGGAAATGAAAGCATCCCCCCAGGTGAAGCCTTGAGGGAGCTGATTGTTGCTAAAAAGGGGAAAAAAACCAACCAGTTTACCAAATAGCAGCAAGCACCCAGATATTCTTAGTTTAAGGGAAAAGACATTATCTCACTCATCTGTGTAGAACTCTCAGGGAATGAGCAGTAGTTGGGAGGCAACAGCAGTGCAGCTCATTCATAGAGAAAGGGGATTCCAAACTGCTCCACAGCACTAGACCAACAGCTGTAGCCATGAGGCTAATCTGCTACCCCCCACCTCTATCCCAAACTGCTCTACCAACTTAAAGAGCAGGAAGAACTCCTAACTCTAGAATTTAACTACTAACAAGCCTACTCAAGAATAACTTAGGGAGGAGCCTGGTTAAGATGGCGGCAGAGTAAAAAGCAGCTGCTTAACCTCTCCTAACCAAAACATACAGGACTCCTCAAGAAGACATAAAAACGAATCCAGAGGAACAAAGGGACCCCACAACAGGGAACAGCATTGGAGGTACGTGGAATTGGGGAATTTCCATGCTATAGAGAGTTGAAACAGCACTCACTAAAACGCTAGCTTAGCAACCCCCTCCCCCACCCCATACCACCTACAGTGCCAAAGCCAGTACACAAGAGTTAGAGCAAGTTTGGGACATGCATTAAGTCCTTGGCAACTACCTGTGGTCACTAGGGCCTGCTCCTGAGAGCAGCAAGACTTAAGACACCAAGAGGCTAAAGAACGCACGTGGATTTTGAGCGCAGACCCACAGCGCAGGCACAAGTGCGGGCACGGACGTAATCCTGAGAGCAGGCAAGGATTCAGATCTTAAGCGCAGGTGCAGACCTTGAGTGGGGACCCAGTGCAAAAGAGGTTCACAACTGTGGAAGCAATGCCCTGAGACTGATAAAGGAGCCTCAAACAGAGAACAACTAAGGGGACCACCAGGAGGTTTGATCCTGAGAACAACTGAGACCTCAGGAGCCTAAAGAGCACAGACAGACCCTGATTGTGCGGATAAACTTGAGAGGGCTCAGGGCTAACAATGGCAAGCCAGAGACAAGAACCCCAGAAGAGAAAGATCATCAAGAAGAAATGTATAACACTCGACAACTTTTACACAGATAAAATACAGACAAAAGAGCAAACAGCAGAGGAGAAGAAACAAGTAATCATATCCAAACCTTCCCAAAATAATGAAAACAGGCCACAAGCTATTGAAGAGTTAAAATCTGAGATGATGAGGAAGATGGAAGAGATTTGGCAAGAGAAGTGGGAAATAGCGCAAAAGGAAATAAACAGGTTAGAAGACAGAAACTCCCAATTGGAGAAAGATGCCCAAAATTCAAATGAAATGGTAAGCAAATTGGAAACCAAAATTTGGCAAGAAAATAACAGTTTAAAAGGCAGAATTTTGCAATTGGAAAGTGAGGCTCAGAAAACAAATGAACTGATGAGCAAACTGAACACCAGAAATGACCAGATTGAAAAGGAAAACAAAAAGATTATAGCCGAAAACCAGTCCCTAAAGGATAGAAATGAGCAATTAGAACCTAATAATCTCTCAAGACAGCAAGAACAAATAAAACAAAACCAAAAGATTGATAAAATAGAAGGAAACATGAAATATCTCAATAAGAAAGTGACAGACCAAGAAAACAGCTCTAGAAGAGACAATCTGAGAATCATTGCTCTTCCTGAAAAAGTAGAAATTAATAGAAATTTGGACTCCATACTAAAAGAAAGTATTCAGCAAAATTGCCCTGAAGTTCTATAACAAGAGGGCAATATAGACATTGAAAGGATCCACAGATCACCCTCTACACTAGACCCAGAAAAGACAACCCCCAGGAATATAATAGCCAAATTCAAGAGCTTCCAAGTAAAAGAAAAAATTTTACAAGAAGCCAGAAAGAGACAATTCAGATATCAAGGAGCAACAATCAGGATAACACAGGATCTGCAGCCTCCACACTAAAAGACCGCAAGACTGGAATATGATATTTAGAAAGGCAAGAGAACTCAGTCTACAACCAAGGATCACCTACCCATCAAAACTAACCATATACTTCCAAGAGAAAGTTTGGGCATTCAACAAGATATAAGATTTCCAAGTATTTGCACAGAAAAGACCAGAAATAAATGGAAAGTTCGATATCCAACGACAAAAATCAAGAGAAACATAAAAAGGTAGACAAGAAACAGAGGGGGAAAAAAGAAAATGCATGTTTTTTAAATTTGCCTCTTTAAGGACTTCAATATGATCCAATGATTGGTATTCCTATGTGGAGAAATGTTATGTATAATTCTCTTTAAGAAACTCTATTCACTATTATAGTAATTAGAAGAATTATTCATAGACTTCCGGGTAAGACGGCAGCAGTGTAAGGAGCAGCTGCTCGATCTCTCCTGACCAAACCATACAGGACCCCTCAAGGGGAAATAAAAACGATTCCAGAGGAACGAAGGAACCCCACAACAGGGCGCAGCATTGAAGGTAGGCAGAATCGGGGCATTTCCACTCTATAAAGGGGTGAAACAGCTCTCACTAAAACGCGAGAGGAAGAAACCCCTCCCCCACCCCCCACAGCGCACACCTCTCACAACGCCAACACACAAGCGGGTAAACAGCACTGGGGCAACCAGATAATCACTGGCAGCCCCGGAGCCTGTACCTGTGTGCTGCAGGACGAGGGACCCCAGGTGGCTGGGGGCTCACAGGGACTTTCCCCAAGCACCCACGTGGCTGAAGGCACTGCCTCGGGCCTGGACAAAGGCCCCTAAAACAGGGCCTTTCCCAAGCTCTGAGGGCATCGCCTCAGGTGCAAATAAAGATCTCCAGCCCACAGACTTTCACTACCTTCTGCGGGGGTGAAGGCAGCGCCCTAAGAGCATCTGGGCAGGCAAAGGCAGTGCCCTAGGCTTGAATAATGATCTCCAGCCCAGGCTTGGACCTGCAGTGAGGACGGGGTGCAGACCCAGCGTGGCAGTGGAAGCAGCCCCAAAGACTGCTGAAGGAACCTCGAGCAGCAGGGCAGACCGGGAACTACCAGGAGGCCTGACCCCGAAGACAAGGAGACCGGAGCACAGACCTTGTAAGGCCCAGGCAGACCCTGAGTGCAAAGACAAAGCTGAAAATGGGCGGGGCTAACAATGGCCAGCAATAAGGAAGGGCAGAAGAAAAAGACTATCAAGAGAAACTCTGGAACACTGGACAACTTCTACACGGAGAAAATCCAGACAACAGAGGAGGGAAAACAAAAACCCAAACCTCCTCAAAAAAATGAAATCTGGTCACAAGCTATGGAAGAGTTTAAAAATGAAATGCTGAGGAAGATGGAAGAAATCTGGCAAGAAAATAACAGTTTAAAAGGCAGAATTTCACAATTGGAAAGTGAGACAAGACAACTGAAGACCAAAAATGACCAGATTGAAAAGGAAAACCTAAAAATTATAGCCGAAAACCAAAACATTAAAGCCGAAAACCAAAACATTAGAGCTGAAAACCAAAACATTAAAGCCGAAAACCAAAACATTAAAGCTGAAAACCAAAACATTAAAGCCGAAAACCAGTCCTTAAAGGCTAGAATCGAACATTTAGAAACCAATGATCTCTCAAGACAACAAGAACAAATAAAACAAAGTCAAAAGACTGATAAAATAGAAGGAAACATGAAATATCTCAATGAGAGAGTGACAGACCAAGAAAACCAGTCCAGAAGAGACAACTTGAGAATCATTGGTATTCCAGAAAAGGCAGAAATTAATAGAAACTTGGACTCCATACTTAAAGAAATTATTCAGCAAAATTGCCCTGAAGTTCTACAACAAGAG
>NC_058130.1:208232142-208257892 GCF_016433145.1 Gracilinanus agilis
CCTCTCTCTCTCTCTCTCTCTCTCTCTCTCTCTCTCTCTCTCTCTCTCTCTCTCTCTCTCTCTCTCTCTCTCTCCAAAAGATTCTCATGCTAGAGTCTCCAAATGTTTTTGATTATAAGTCCCTGCCAAGAATTTTTCTTCCTTGGTGAGCTTAGGAGGTAAAGAGAGAATTGCCCAATAGCACTTGAGTAACTGTTGTTATTAGCGCCTAAGAAGGGTGTTTGTAACTAACCCAGGCAGACAATTTCCTGCTCAGAGAGGAGAAGGTTAGGAACTTGTACTAGGAGAATCATCAATTTACTAAGTTTGAAAATAAGGCTCAAATCTACATTTGCTCCAAGTTTCTATCCAAAAGCCTTATTTTGGATGAGGATGACTCAGCTAAGCATCATAGTAGATATTCCTAATGTGCCTGGCACATAATACGTAATTAATATGCTTGCTAACACGATTTAATAATGTTTTACCCTTTTCTTCAAAATTCTTTTAAGTAATCATTAAATTCAAATCTTATAAGAATTTCGTTTTTTAAAATAGTGTATCCTAAGCATTTGCCATTATATGGTTGATCAATTTATTAATAAGCATTAATTAAGCACCTCCTATTAGCGGGAGCTCTGGTAGGTGCTAGGGATATGACCAAAAAGTGTCCATGACTCTGAGGAGATGGCAATCTATTTGGAGACAAAATATGTAAATAAATACATACAAAATAATGCAAAATAAAGAACATTGGGTAATTTGGAAGTATGAAAAGGAAATAATAGTGATAGGAATTAGAAAAGACTCTGTATAAAAAGTGGCATGTGAGCTGAGATGAAAGCAAAATGCATCCCAAGCATGAGGAACAGCCAATGCAAATGAACAAGGAGACAAAAAATAGGGTGCCCTATGTCATGCCCAGCAATTTGGCTGTATTAAAGCATAAATGAAGGGAACTAATGTCTAATAAAGACAGAAAGGCAGGGTGAAGCCAAGTTGTAAAGGGTTTAAAGTACCTAAGTTAGGAGTTTATATTTATCATATGTATTTTTCAATTGTCCTATTTTTCCTTGACCTGGACCAGCACCTTTCACACTACATCTGGACCTCCAGATCTTCCAGAATCCACTAATCTTTGAGTTCCTGCCCTAGGGCTGATCCCATTTATTTGGTGGCTGAATACAGACTAGGTCACCTAAACCAGTACATCTACTGGATTGTAAATGGGTAGCCAAGCTTCACCTTCACATCACATTCATATATCCAGACAACTATCCACAACATACCATTGTTCTAGCTGCCTGTGTATATCCCCTCAGCCAAGTCTCCCACATCTACTTTCTATCTTTTGCTCTAGGCACAGTAATCAAATTAATAGTACAATTTCTTATGGAAAGGATTAGTCCATTTACTTCTCTATATGTCAGAAGTGTCAAACACACTGCCTGCAAGTTGCACATGGCTCACAACATTCCTGAAATTTTTAACAAAATAAATGAAAATACAATTAAACATAAATAATATAGTACTTTAAAACTAAGTCAATGTGTAGTTTGCAATGATATAGAGTGATAGAGATACACACATATATATTACTGACCCCCATATCTATTTGAATTTGACACCACAGCTATACAACATCTAATCATCTCTCTTATGCCAAAACAAAACTCCATGCCTTGGTCACCATTTCCCTATTATTTATATGCTGGCTTCTCCCACTATCACATAAGCTCTTCAAGGGCAAAGTTGTCTTTATATTTTGGTCCACAATGCCTAACACATGATGAGTACTTCATAAATGTTCATTAACTGAATGGCTTGTGCATAATTCATTCTAAAGGTAAATAGGAAACCACTAAGCAGGAAATGACATGGTCAAATCTGCGCTTCAGGAATATCATATTAGCAGGTCTATGAAGGCTGAATTGGAGAAGGGAGTAACATAAGACCAATTCAGAGACTGTTCCAATAATCCAAGTGAAAGGTGATGAAGACCTAATATAGACTGGTGGCTTTGAGAGATGTGAGAAATACTGTAGTGGTATAATCAATAAGACTTCACAACTGATTTGAATATCCAGGATGAAGGAGAATGAGAAGTCAAAGAAAATTCCAAAGTTGCAAACATAAATGACTAGAAGGATGCTGGTATCCTCAAAAGAAATAAACACTGAAATAAGGTTGGGTTGGGTAGATACTAGATAATGAGTTCTGTTTGGGGCATATTGTGTTTTAGTTATATATAACACATCCAGTTTGAAATGTCCAATAGGCTCATGACATGGGCTTGAGAGAAATAGAGATACGTAGCAAGAGAGACAGAGAAAGAAAGAGAGAAAGAGAGAGAGAGAGAGAGAGAGAGAGAGAGAGAGAGAGAGAGAGAGATACATAGGTAGACATATACCTAGAATTTAGCATATAGATCAAGAAATCAACAATATAAGGACATAATTAGAGGGCAGCTAGGTGGCTCAGTAGATGGAGAACCAGATCCAGAGACAGGAGGTCCCAGGTTCAAATCTGCTCTCAAGAAACTTCTTAGCTATGTGACCCTGGGCAAGACACGCCCCCAACTCCCACCATTGCCTAGTCCTTACTGCTCTTCTGTCTTGGAACCAATATACAATATGATTCTAAGACTAAATGTCAGAGTTTAGTTTTTTTTTTTAATTAAGATATAATTAAAGCCATGGTAATAGAAAAAGTCACCTTATGATTGAGCAGAAGAATAGAAGATCCAAGACAGAGCCTTAGGGAATAGTCAAAGTTAGGGGATATTATTTGGAGAATGACCCAACATGAGACTTAGGAGTGGTCAGATACCTTAGAAGAATCAAAAGAAATTGGCATTTCAAAAACCCAGAGAGGAGAGAATCTCCAGGAGTACAGGATAGTCAGCAGCATCAAATGCTGAAACAAGGTCATTGAAAATAAGGATTATTAACAAGTTATCAGAATTCTGACAAGATGGCGGCATAGAAGCAACATGGCTCCAGACCTCCATAAAGCCCTTCACCACCAATCACGGACAAAGGGCTCCAAGGGAACAGAAAACCAAATCTGACAACAGAACAGAGCTGGGGGATACTCCAGCTGAACCCAACTTAAAAGCTACGTGAGAAAAAAGAGAGAAAAAGCCTGAATTCTTGAAACTGTCTGGTGGGAGGGGAAAGAAAGGAGGAAGATCCCAGATCCCCTCCTCCACCTAATGTGCTGAGTCTCTAGCAGATCCTGGAATCTCTGGGTGGGCTGGGTCACCAGTCTGAAGGAGTGCCTTGCTGACACAGATGTGCCAAACTTAAGGCTCTGATCAGAGACAGCAGGGAGGCTGCTGGGGGAGAAAACCAGAGAGGGTGAACATACACCCATCTTGCACTGTACCCCTGCCTTTCTCTCCCGGTTTTGACCTCAGGGCACTTGGAGCTATGCAGATCAACCCCACCTGGCTTAATCCTATCAATACAGCAGACAAGAAGTCTTCAGAGGGCAGGGAAGCTCCAACACCCCTCCCCCACAGACTACAGCGAAAGTAGCCAAATTCACTTCTTTAGCTTTTACCACTAGCTGGGGGAAATCTGGCCTCAGGTCCCACTAACCTAATTAATCAACAAAACAGAGAAAAAGCCCCCCAAGGACTGAATAGCCCAAACCCACAGATAAAAAAAATGATCAGAGGATCAAGATTACAGCCAATTACAGGGGAGAAAGAAGGAAAAAAATATGAGTAAACAACAGAAAAAGAAAAAAGAAACCACAATTGACAGCTTCTATCCAGAAATTGAACAAAGAGCAAATGGATCAGAAGAAGATAAAGGAACACCAAGAAAAAAGAGAGGAACTTCAGAGAAATAGACACAGGCTTTGGAAGAACTTAAAATTCAAGTAACTAAAGAAATCAAAATTCAATTAACTCAAGAAATCAAAATTCAATTAACTCAAGAAATCAAAATTCAATTAACTCAAGAACTCAGAAAACAATCAATAGAGGCTACTGACAATTGGGAAAAGAAAATACATGATCTAAAACAAGAAAATAATGTCTTAAAAGCCCAAATTGAAAAATGAAGCAAAGAAGGTAAAAGATGATCTACAAAGAAAATCAGACCAGAAGGAGGATGACCAAAAAGCCAGGGATGAAATTCAGTCTTTAAAAATTAGAACTCAACAACTTGAAGCAAATGACTTCACAAGGCAGCAAGAATATATAAAACAAAATTTAAAAAATGAACAATTTGAGGAAAATATGAAATACCTCATTGACACAACTACAGATCTGGAAAACAGATCTTGGAGACAACTTAAGAATAATTGGTTTAATGGAACATCATGACAAAAGAAAAAGTTTGGACATCATCTTACAGGAAATTATACAAGAAAACTGTCCTGACATTCTCGAACAAGGGGGGAAAGTGGAAATTGAAAGAATCCACAGATCACCTCCTACATTTAATTCACAACTGACAACTTCCAAGAATATCATAGCCAAATTCAAAAACTACCAGACCAAGGAAAAAATATTACAAGCTGCTAAGAAGAAGTCATTCAGATTCCAGGGAACCACAGTTAGGATAACACAGGATCTGGCTGCATCTACTTTGAAGGACCAAAAAGTAATATAATATTCCAGAAAGCAAGAGAGCTAGGTCTACAACTAAGAATTAATTATAAAGCAAAACTGACTATATTTTTGCAGGGGAAAGTATGGTCATTCAACAAAATTAAAGACTTCCAAGCATTTATAAAGAAAAAAACCAGACTTAGAGAGTTTGCTGCCCAAACACAGAACTCAAGAGAATCACCATAAGATAATTAAGAGGGGGGAGGGGGAACCATTTTCTTTAAGGGACCCAATAAGTTCAATTGACTTATATCCCTATATAAAAAGATAATGGTAATTCTTAAAAATTATTATCAACTGGGTAACTAGAAGAAGTATACTTAGAGGGAACAGGGACAAACTGTATAGGATGAAATGTCAAGATATATATGTGTGTGTATATATATATATGTATGTATATGTATGTATAAATATATATATATATAACTAGAGGTAAAAAAGGAGATAATATTAAGAGAAATGGGAAAACAGACAAAATAGAGTAAATTTATATTTCATAAAGAAGCATGTGGGGCAAACAGAGGAGAAGACCAATACAATGGAAGGGTAAAGAGGTTGGAGAAAGGGAATACTTAATTCTTAAGTGCATTGAAATTAACTCAAAGAAAGAAAAACAATCAGATCCATCAGGGCAGAGAATTGATTCACGCCCTATAGAAAAGTAGAAGGGTAACAAATGGACTGATGTAAAGGGAAGCAATACTAGGGAGGGAGGGGGGTGGGTGTAGCTTAAAAAGACCCTAAAGAACAATAAGAGGGGAATAAGAAGGGAGGGGAGAGAAAGGGAAATAGAATAAGGGAAGGGATTAGGAGAACCGATTAAAAACAAAACACTGATATGGAAGGAAATAGTGAAAAAAGAAAGGGCAGGACAAGGAGAGGGAAACAAAATGTTTGGGAACACACAGTTGATAATTATAACTCTGAATGTGAATGGGATGAACTTTCCCATAAAACAGAAGCAAATAGCAGAGTGGATTAGAAACCAAAATCAGACCATATATTGTCTACAAGAAACACACATGAAGCAAGTAGACTTACTGGAGTAAAATCTATTGGGCTTCAACTGAGAAAAAGAAGGCAGGAGTTGCAATCATGATTTCTGACAGAGCCAAAGTAAAAACAGATCTGGTTAAAAGAGATAGGGAAGGTAATTGATTACATCCTAATAAAAGGCAGTATAAACACTGAAGAACTATCAGTATTCAGCATGTATGCCCCAAATGGTATAGCATCCAGATTTCTAAAGGAGAAACTGGAAGAGCTCAAAGGAAATAGATAATAAGACTATACTAGTAGGAGACCTGAACCTTCGCCTATCACATCTAGATAAATCAAACCAAAAAAAATAAATAAGAAAGAGATAAGAGAGGTAAATTAAATCTTAGAAAAAATTAGAGTTAATAGATATATGGAGAAAAATAAATGGGGGCAAAAAGGAATACACTTTCTTTTCAGCAGCACACGGAACAGTCACAAAAATTGACCATATACTAGGGCAGTAATGAGCAAACTTTTTAAAAAGGGGGCCAAAGGAAAGGAAAAAAACTTTAGGCAGGCCAATATAATTTATTAAAAATAACAATGATATATTTTACAAAATTCTTGTATTTTTTGTGATACTAAGCACTATTAATGACTAAAAGATTATGAAGGAGAAGGGCCCTATCTGGCTCGCGGGCCATAGATTGCCCATCACTGTACTAGGGCATAGAAACGTGGCAAACAAATGCAAAAAAGCAGTAATAATAAATGCAACCTTATCAGATCATAATGCAATAAAAATAGTAATTAGCAAGGATACATGGAGAGGCAAACCAAAAGCAAATTGGAAATTTAATAACATGATTCTCCAAAATAAGTTAAAGAATAAATCATAGAAACGATTAATAATTTCATTGAAGAGAATGACAACAATGAGACTTCTTATGAAAACCTATGGGATGTAGCCAAAGCAGTACTAAGGGGGAAATTTATATCATTGGGTGCATTTATTAACAAATTAGGGAGGGCAGAGGTCAATAAATTGGGCATGCAACTTAAAAAAACTAGAAACTGAAAAATTAAAAATCCCCAGATGAAAACAAAATTAGAAATACTAAAAATCAAAGGAGAAATTAATAAAATCGAAAGCAAAAGAACTATTGAATTAATAAATAAGACTAGAAGCTGGTACTTTGAAAAAACATATAAAATAGACAAAGTACTGGTAAAGTTTAGCAGCAGTTTTTTCTAAGATTATGGCTGTGAAAGTAAAGATAGCAAGATGTAGAATGAGATATAATTTTCAGACATGGTTAATATGGGGATTTGTTTTGCTTGACTCTGCATATTTGTTACAAAAGTTATTGTTTCCCATGGAGAGAAGGGTTAAAAAAAATTAAGTTGTTAGTGGAAAAAAATCCTTTTTTTAGAAAGCAAAAAATAAAAGAGCAAGGAACTATATCAGGCAATAATTTAAGAAAGAATGAAATAGAGATTTTTTTAAAATAGGAGAAGATCTAAGCATATCTATAGAGAGCAAGGAAGACATCAGTATATAGGGAGAGATTAGTTAAGGAAGGACTGAAGATTAATGAGGAGGAAAGACTAAGGTAACAATATATTGTAGGAAACAAGTGGGAGGAATCAAGGGGAGGATCAAGGTAGAGGAGTTGGTTTAGACAAGTAGAAGAATCATCTCTTCATCAGAAAAAGGAAAAAATAGCGCATGATGTTTTTGAGATTTTACATACAGAGAAGGGGGAGGGAGAGAAAAGCTTCTATGATCCATACTTTTGGCTGTGGGATTCCAAAGATATTTCATTCACTAAATGAGTGTTTTCTGAGCAGTAACTATATGCAAAGTATTACATTAGGTACTCTGGGGGGAGTCAAAGATGTAATAGCCCACCTTAAGTTTTTAAAAAGAATCATTGTAGTAAAATGTGTAGAGGTAGAGACAGAGTCAGAAATATCTGGATTAAAGTTCTGAATTTGGTACATACTAGTTATATAATCATAGGTCACTTAATTTCTCAATGACTAAGACAAGTCTCTAAAACTCTAAGTTGTATCTAAGTTGCCAATGTGCATTAGTGAAAGTTATTTCCACATCAGGAGTTCTCTATGCCAATGAAATCACCAGTTTTTGATTGTCTACTTTATAGTATAGCACTTTATAGTTTTTGATTGTCTACTCACATATTTGATTTGATCCTCCCAAAAGTATTGAGAATTAAGCGGGGCACATATTGTCGCCACTTTACATACAGAAGAAAACTGATCTGAGTTTCAATGAGATTAAATAATTTGCCCAAGATTAGTAAGGAAGCAGAGCCGCTAAACTAACCAGAACACTAGTTTTGACACTGAGGCTAATGGTCTCTCCATTATAGTATATTTTTTGTGTTTACTATATAATGTCTATCCTGAATAAATTTATAATAGAAAAGATAGCATATATAAAATCTATCATATGAGGAAATACAGATAAATGTCATAAAAGTAGTACAAATTACTATAAGTACTAATAGGAAGGAATCATTTTCAGCTGCAGTGTTCAGAAAAAATGCCTTCTTGAAGGAGCATGGCTGGGTATTAAAGTTGGGTATTAAAGGGAAGGAAATATTTTAAGTAAACAAGATGGGAATGGGGGGGGGGCAAGAGCATCATATAAGCAAAGGCCTAGGGACAAGAACATGCAAGGCTTGATTAAGAAATAACTATTTACATTTATATTATATGTTGTAAGGTTGGTATGGAGGAACATAATAATGACCCTATCCACATAAGGCTCAAATCCATTATATTGGTGTTAGAAATGTCTGGGCATTTTGGAATTAAAACATTAGGAATTAGGATATGGAGCATATCACTCTATTTCCTACAATGAAGGTAGTATTTTGCTAACAACTAAGAGTGAAGAAATGAAAATATTATTCCTATTTTCCTCACTAATAAATATTTTAATCACCAATAAATATCATAGCTAGGTTTCAAACCAAATTCTCTTCTGATCCAGTCGGTGTACTTTCTACTATTCCACACTCCCTTTCCAAAATGGCAACTAGATATGTTGGTTATATTATAGCATTAGGTATATTTGACATCTGAAGTGAGAATCAACCTATTAGTAAAGGTTTAAATATTTCATTTATTCAGTCTCTGATTGCTCTTTTTCCTTCCTCTATGGTCATTGCCTTTGCTTCTACCTTTGATTTATTTAAAGGTCCTCTTATTACTGGTTTAGGAGTCCCTATCAATATGTTCTGGAAATATCTTTGCATTACTTAACTTATTATGTAAGCCTAACTAATGTCGCTCTCTGGAATCCTTTGTTCTCTTCCATTGGGTAGTTTTTCCTTTTTTTTTTTTTCAGTTTCTCCCCTCCCTCACAGTAGCCTCTTTTTGACAATAATGCTTGTTAATCTCTTACTAACTCATTACTAATTCATCCAAGTACTAACTCATTATGAGGAAGGCATCTACATTATATTGTTTTTCCAACAGTAATAAGTCTTAGTGATTACATCCATAGTCTTCTTCCTTGTAACCACTGGGGGGCATTTATAGATGATGAATTAGGACAAAGGGTACACAAGGCTAAGTGCTGAGGAATATAATAATGTCCAACCCACACAAGGCTCAAATATAACTGGTGTTACAAACTTCTGTGCAATTTGGAATTTAAAATTAGTGACCAGTATATGAAAATTATCACTCTACTTCCTATAATGCAACTAAAATTAAGACTACTCTCACCAAATTAAGTTGAAGTAATTTCTTGATTTCCAATATTACATACATTGAGAAGACAATTATGAAAGTTTCAAAAGGAGTTCAAGAGAGTAGAATTCTAATTCTGGTACAAATGTCTATCCTTTGACAAGTCTCAGTTTCTCGATGGGTTTGTTTATCTGTATAATGAAACAGTCGGCCTATAATTCTACAGCTCCTCCCAATTAAAAAATTCTGACTAAAAGTAGCTGATTATAACCACAGGGATAATTGTACAAGAGTAATAACTATAAAGAATAGTTATTCCAGTTTCTTATTGGAGGTAAGCATAATAAATTTGGAAAACAGAATGCAGTCCACTCTTAAGTAATCAAATAATTTTCTTTATTAAAAATACTGTGCATTCAAAATACAAACCAATCTGAATTTTAAAAGTGTAAGTTCTAACTATACAAACAAAATTTAAAATGCTGAGCAGTAAAAATCCAAGTCAGGTAGCAAAGTAATGAAAAACTAAAGACATCAATCTTAATGATTAATGAAACAGTGGAAAGAACAATGGAAAGGAAGACAAGAGACCTACATTGTTCTCCTGACTTTGCCACAAACCAACTGTTTTGAACTTGGGTAAGTCATTCCATTCTCTGGGCCACAGACTACACATCTACAAAATAAGGAGAGACTAATCAGAAGTGCCTTGTTGGGCTGAGGATATAATTTTCCCTTAGGTATATGATATCCCAAGTTTCTATTTTTCTAGTCATTCCTAAAGTTTTCTGGCCATATATAGTATATGGAAAACTTCGTTACATGTATTTATTAGGTTTTAAATCACATGCATCCTATAGTTAGCAAGCAAGAAGCCACAAGGAATGAAATGCACATATATGCACATGAATATGTTATACACACAGATTTAGCATTTAAACACACATACACGTTATTCCTTTTACTCCTACTCATATATACCACATACCAATCAAATTGGCTAACTATATGTTCCTCATACACAACATCCCATCTCTTGCCTCTGTGCCTTAGTACAAGAGGTCCATCCTTTTTCCTGGAATGCTGTCCTCAGCTTAAGTGCTTCCTCACAAAGAAGACCTTTCCTAATTCTATTAGTTGTCAGACTTTCAAACCTTCCTGCATCCTGAAATCATTTTACATATATTTCACATTTACTTGTCTGTGTACATGTTTTTCTCCCCATATAAGCTCCTTATAAGCTCTCGCTCCACAAAACTTAAGGGAAGCAATGATTTTCATTTTTGTCATATCCAAGTGCCCAGCACTTAGTAGGTATCTTGTTTAATTTTACTTGAAAATGAATTCTTAAGTAGTTCAAATACATTTTTGAGAAGCATTATGGTGTACTGGTAAGAAGTCTAAATTTGGGACCAAAGGAACCAGATTTGAATCCCAATTCTGCTACTATCTGTGCTCTTTTGCCTTCGAACTTGGCCCTGGAGGAGCTCTGGCTGGGGACCTCAGACTGCTCTTGGATTTTCCCTTAGAACTACCATGTGGGTGAGTGAAAAAGGCTGACTCCCTTTCCTGGCTTTTCTGGAGGTACTAGCCTCCAGAGAGGTCCTTCATCTTGGAAGAGACCTCATAGCTAAAACCCTTGCTTAATTTACCTCTGGGCCGCCTTTGTTGGGACCTCTGAAGTCCTGCCTAGTTCAGACCTGGTGGGAGTAATTATCTTCTCTCGCTCATTTTCCTTACTTTCACTCTTTCCCTCTCTTTCCACATAAATTTCTATAAAGTCACTATGACTTGAGTAATAATTTCGGCAACCACATTTTTATATATTTAGTACAACCTTTAATTTTAACTCTTACATTTTCTGGTGAGGTCACAACCTTTCTGGGCCTCAATTTCCTTATGTGAAAAATTAGGAGTTTAGAAAAGATGATATATAAAAGCCTTTCCAATTTGAAATCTATGAATCTATAGTTTCTAAGATTATTTTTAGCTCTAAAATCCTATGTTTTTCAGTCATTCCTATAGTTGTATGGATATATGTAGTAAATGGAAAATTTTGTCACATACATTTGTCAGTTTTTCATTACATGCATCCTCCAGTTAGCCAGCCTTAGAAACCACAAGGAATGAAAGTACATCTATGTCTGAAAGTACATATATGTCTGTGTGTGTATATGCACATGTGTATATAAAGGTATGTGTATACATGTGCACACATACTCACACTAACATATACACACGTACACAGCCTTAGGAGCAAAGTCAGAAATGAGAGCCCTATATAAAGGTACAACCTCCTGTGACCTCGTTATATGATCATCTCTAGGTAATTAAGACTTTCCCAGAATATGGAATATTTCTTTCCCATTTAATTTACATACATTGCCCAGAAGCCTCTAGGCTTCCTGGAATTTCTATTAGGAATTGCAGATATTAGAGCAATAATTTTCAAACCCTACAATTATTGTTAACCCTTGATCTTAATAATCCTATGCATTGTAAGCCTCATTCAGAATTCTGGCATGAAGAAATGACAAGTTACAAGTACTGTCCATAACGTTTTTATGATCTTAAATTAACCTGTGGAACATATGACAGAAAGTCTCGATCAAATTAACCATATGATGAAACAGATTCCACATAACATTATGTAAGTCTTGTAAAGGGATTAGTAGACCTCACTGGTAAAGAATGAAAGGGCCTTCCTTCAAATATAATAGAACATATCACACTAGAACACCATAGTATTTAATACTAATCAATTTGAAGTAATTAGTCTTAATTTAACCAGACCAAACATTTGACTAATTTCATTTTTCATTGTAATTTTTCATTGTATTGTTATAGTTTTTAAAAAGAAAATCACATTTAAAACTTAAAACCTTTAAACTCTCCATCCCCCCCCCAAAAAAAACCCTTTTTTTCTTATCTATTTCTGAAGAAAAGTTATCTGGAAATGACAGTGTTTTCCTAGCTTAAGGTCAAAGCCTCTGAAAGTATCACTGTTTACAACAACATGTTATGATATTCCTAATAGTTTGTTGCTACCAAATTTAATTGAATTTTAAAAATCCAAAGGTTTTTTTAGGACCTAAATCCAACAATTCTTTCTAAAATAAATGGTAAATCATTTGCTTTTTTATAAATGGCAATAAAATCTATTTTCCAAATAGATAACAGATTCCATTATCATTCCTTTATAATTACTCTGACTCTTTACTTCAAAAAGACTTATTATATATAACCAATTTAAATGAAAAGAATAATTTTTTAGTTCTTGAATCTTATTGAGCCATATCCCTTTTCACCCCAAAATCAGGATTTATATCTATGCAAGAAATTATGTCAGAGACACAGAAATAATGTGATAATAATTTACAACACTGGCATTGAAGAATGGACCCTTACTGGGATTAATTTGTACAACTTCAGCACTGCTTATTAGTAAACCTTGCCTTGTATATTAAACTTTCAGGAAAACTGAAGACTTTAAAATTGCAACTCAACTATAAGTTATTATTTTAATTTTTCTAGAGATTATCAAGAAGATTTCTAAAAATCCAAGGTATCGCTTACCTGAAATCAAGTAAAAAAGAAAAGACTTTTACATTTTAGGTAATATATAATGTCATGCTTTATTTTAAAACAGAATGAATTAATCAGTATTTTTAAATGTTTTTGTGCTAATCAAAATAAAGAAAGCTATGAGAGAGCTATATTCTATAATAGCAAAAATAGAAAAAGTAATTGCTTCTCTCTGAAATATAAATTTTAACAAATGTTTACCATAAATATATGAGATCAGAGCCCAATCTCTAGCCTCCTTTAGGAAAAGGATTCATGTCTTCTACTCAAAGATGAACATTCTCACAAATGGTCATACCCTATGTATGCATCCTAGTAATTTCTGAACTCCTGGATGTCATCATCCAAATCCCATTCTCTATCTCCCACCAACCAATTCCTTATTCCTATTCCCCTCAACCCTCCCACCCTAAAAGGTCCAATCAAATACCATACATCCCTTCTACCATGCCATATGAAATGTTTATTCCACCGGCAACAAACTTCCCTTCATCCTAAATCTTTTCTTTTCCCACTCCTTCCATCTACTAGCTATTATTGAAAACCTGATTTTGATGATTCAACCTCCCTGACACACTATACAGTACTGACTATACCTTCATTCCTTCCCCTCATTTCAGTGGTCAAGGTAGGGGTATTGGAATACTTCTTGCTCCCATTGCTAGTTATAGCTTCTGTCTCTATGGCTATCACTCACTAAACTCTCCTCCTTTGAGATTCGAACTATTCATTTCTACCACCCAATCAAAATTCTGATAGCTATTGTCTAGAGATATCCAGGTTATTTCCCTTCCTCTTTCAATAAGTTCAGAACATGACTCAAAATTTTTCTCTCCTCCACAACTTCTGCCCTAATTGTAGGAAACTTAAGCATACACAATGACTCTCCCTCAAATGCCCTAACCACTCAGGTCCTCAACCTACTCATTTTACATGGGAGGATCAACACTTCTAGTATGAGGGCTTGTTAAGTCCTTTTCAAGGCTGCTCATCCGCTTTTGGTGTCCACTTGTCACTCAACTCTCACCTGTGGCTCCAAGAAACTGTAGCATGTATATAGCAGCCACACTTTAGTAAAAACATCTCTGATGATGGACTAAACTAAATTGATGGTAACTGACAGGTCTCAAAATCATCAGTGAATTAGGAAAAAAGTTTACTTCCAAGCATGTGAAGCCTTCTTCTTCTGGAATCAGTGGATAAAAATAATTCATTCTAATGGCCATGAAAGCAGCTATAGAGCACTTAGAGCTTGGTCAGACATCATAGATGCCGAAGTCAACCACTGCATCCAAGGGCATTGCCAGCCATCTTCACTTTTGTCCTGCTACTGAGCCCTGATGATTCTGGAAGAGAATTGAGGGTAACAGCTTTGTGTAAATCTGCATCATTTAAATCCAACTCACTCAAGTCAAGATATTACCCTCATGATAAAATTGGTCCTCTTTGAAAGTAGAAAAATGTTCAACAATAACTCTTCCAATCCACAAAGATGGTCATATCCATGATCTTGCCAATACTCACAAATTTACCACCTCCAGGTTCAAGACTTCCAATATCCTCCCAATTTGACCATAACTGATTATTTTCATCTCTCCCTCAGCCTTCTCTTACCAAACCCTACTCTTCAGCTACGTTGTGACCTCTGATTGTATAGTCTCTTAGTTTTCTCACAATCTATCTCCCCTGTACCAGTCACTTGCATCTCTTTTATTCATCATGATCCCTTGTTAAATCACCAATTTAAGCCTACACTGTATTCTTCTCTTTAGTTCATTGTTGTTGTTCAGTCTTTCCATTACATTACATCTTAACAAGCATATTAGAGTGGGGTACAGCCACCATACATACCATGCTACAGCTTCTTCGAGCCATAGATGAGAGCTAGGTGGCAGGTGGACACAAAGGAGGAAAGTAGCCCTGAAAATTGCTCAGCAAGCCCTCACACCAGAAGTACTAGTCTTTCCTGAGAGCTCTGAAAATCCAAATGTTTATTGACTTACTGAATGAATCATAGATTTAGAAAAGGAAGAGTCACCTTGAACAAAATCCAACCCTCTCATTTTGCAGTTAAGGAATTTGAGGATTAGAAAGGAGAAGTAGCATGTCTAAGATAATAAAGGAAATTAATATATGTCAGAAATAGATTCAAACCCAGAGCCCTTTGACTCCAAACCCAGCCTTCTCTCCATTCAACTATATGTGCCTCCCACAGTCTATTGGTCAAGATTTTTTTTTCCAGAAACATTTTGACCTAAGTACTAACACTCTCAAGCATAGGATCTAAAATACTTAACTACTTAGGGCTGTGCTGACAAACCCATGGTATGCATGCTGGAGGGGGCTGCCTCCCTCCCCCTCTCTAGGCATGCCTAAGGACATTTCTCCCATTACTGGCTCTCAACCCAGCAGCCCAATAGGAGCACTTCCTCCCTCCCCTGTCATGGTAAGTAGGGACTCACATGTGGCATGAGAATTGCAGTTGGGGCACTTGGCCTCTAAAAGGTTCACCACCACTGACTAGAGTGTTCAATAAAATTAATTACAACAAAAATCATCAAGTATGACAATTTCCCTTTTCAAGACATGTGTAGATACCAAGTGGCATCCACAACCAAAGAAAATATGAAAAAGTACAATCTAAAAAATGAAGTAAAATTGAACTTTAGGTTAATTTTTTCTTATCTGAAAACTACGTAATAGCAAAACTTTAAAAGCTGGAGAGCTTAGTAATCATCTGCTCTACCTCCCCTCTTTTACAGATAAAGAAAAAGAGGCTGAGTGATTTACCTCAGTACATACAAGCAGGAAAGGAATAATATTAGAATTCAAAGCTCTTGATTTATCTAGTTCTCTTTCTACTACACCATTAAGTCTCCTTTTATCACATCAACTTTATCCATGAAATGTTATATTCTTTGAAAAGAAAATAGTATCTTCAGGAAAAAGTAGTTTGTATCTCAATGAATGTTGTGAGTTGAGAGTCACCATGAGCTGAGTTACCCTGAACTGTTTTATAGTCTTTATCTTTAAAGGTCATAACAAAAAAGAGGTGCAATTTTCTTATCAGTTAACAGCTCCTAGAGGAAGCCTCGTTATTTGCACCATGAGGCCATAACCAAATCCCCAGGACAGTTTATCTTAATCATACCATCTCAGCTGTTTCACTTGCAAATTCAGACTTCTAAGTGATAGGAAGCATTACACTGTAATCTAAAAACAAATATGTAATTAATTTTGGTAAATTCAAAGGAAAATTTATTAAATATTTTCTGCATGTAAAGTTCAAAGCTAGATACCAGAATTGCAAACACAAAAAGGAAATGATCCCTGACCTCGAAGAACTTATATTCTGTTGATGAAATGTAATATGTATTTATGTAGATATAAAACATTGTGAGGAGGGACAAACACTTCATATGCTTGGGGAGATGAAATGGTGATGTGAGGATACAGAACATGGTTAGAACAGAGAACCCAATATTAATAAAACATAATACACTTAAAAATGCTTTATGAAGAATGTCTCTAGATACCAAAAAGTACTAAAGAAAGAACAATTTTGAAGGGGAAAGTTAAAGTGTTCCATAGAAAACAAAAAATTTCTCAAATAAACTTGATTAAATAAGTAGAAAAATAAAATCCTTTAAAAAGACAAGCAAATCCACATCCAGAGAAAGTACTGTGGGATCAGAAACACAGAAGAAAAACATATGATCGATCACGTAGTTCGATAAGGATATGTTTAGGGTTTTGATGTTAAAAGATCACTCTACTGCAAATATGAATAACATGGAAATAGGTTTTGAACAGTGATAAATATATAACCCAGTGGAATTGCTTGTCAGCTCCAGGAGGCAGGAGGGAATGGGGGAGGGGGAGGGGACATTATGAATCATGTAACCATGGAAAAATATTCTAAATAAATAATAATAAAATTTAAAAATTTTTTAAAAGACAAGCAAGATTTCATATTGAATTTTGTGAAAACCAATATATTGTTGATAATCCTGAATCAATGCATACTCTGTATTTAAAAGTTAAGAATATGGACAATATTCTTTAGTTCATTATTTTGCTTACCATTCATGAGTTGTTTGGGTCAATTGACTGAAATTTGAAGGAGTAATATTAAGATTTTTTGCCACTCCAATTGCCTAAATTATCCTAAAAATCTGAAGAAAATAGTATATAAGCTATACATTGTGTATCCCTTCAGTAGAATATAATCTCCTTGAGGCTAAGGATTGGCTCTGTTTTGGTTTTACAACCCCAGCACAGTGGCACACTAAGTATTTTTTAAAGACTTGATGACTAACTGAATCAAACTGGGTCTTGAAGAGAAAGGAGACATTTCAACAGGCAGAGGTGGAAAATCAGAAGTGGAGGAAGGACATGCTGACAGAATGAACAGAGAGAGATAGGAGAGAAAAGGATAAAAACAGAATGCTGAAAGTTGAAGCAGGATGAAATAAGGTTCACTTTTTTATTATAAAACTGTTCCATTATTTGAAAATTCTTGTTGTTAGAATATTTTTCATCATACTGAACTAAAATCTTCTTTCCCATTACATGCATCCTGTGCTATGGAATAGCACAATACATGTATTATCTCTTTCACATGGCAACCTTTAAAATATTTAAAGAATGTCCCTCCTTACTTATTATTATTATAATTATTATTCTCCAGGCTAAACATTAACAATTCTTTCAACCATTTTTAATATAACAAATCAAGACCTTTCATTATCTTTGTCATCCTCTTAAAGATATACTTATTTTTGTCACTGTCCCTTTTAAGATGCAGCATGAAGACCTGAACTCAGCACTCCAGATGTGGTTCTTGGGTCCCAGATAAGTAAGTATTGGAGACTGGTGAGACCGAAGTTACATTTTATCACAATATTAAAGTCAGAAGAAACAGTCAAGTTGAGAAATGGCAAAACATTTTAAAGAAGCTATAACCTAGGAGGCCCTAAGAGAAAATTAGAAATATAGTTTACAGCTAAACTACTAGAACTTTCATTTTAGAAAAATTGTAGCATGCAAATATGAATAACATGGAAATAGGTTTTGAACAATGATACATGTATATCCCAGTGGAACTGCTTGTCAGCTTCTGGATTGGGGAGGAAAGGGGGGGGTCATTAATCATGTAACCATGGAAAAATGTTCTAAATTTTAAAAAAAGCGGTAAAAATGTACAAAGCAAAAACAAAAAAAGAAAAGAAAAATTGTAGAAGTACTACTAGCTGAACCTGAACTTCTATTTCTGGCATCAACATTGAGATAATATGAGTGACTAAGCTGTGAATCAATAAGCACCTGGAAATGAGAAGTGATGAAAGTCTAGAACAACAATACAACTCTTTTCACATGCTATCTACCACTCTTTAAGATTTCTATGTTCTATATTAGGTTATTATGTCATCAGAATCTCCTACTTTCATAATTATAACCTATCTCAGGCACAGAGAACTACATGCTAAGGGGTGAATTCCTGCTGGTAAGGGATGAAACCCTTTGGCTTGGTAAGATTTACAAATGGATGAGGGCTTTTGAGCCTTAAAGAAATATTCATTCCATCCCCCCTTTTTACACTAAAGAGAAAATATAAAGCATGAAAAATGGGGGAGAGATGAACTAGGAAGAACACAGGAGTTTGAAAGAGATGCTGGGTAGCAGCACAGGGGGTTTTGTTTGCAGTTTTCCTTGTCACTCAGAGAGACTGCAGGGAGGAGAAAAGACAGTAAGGTAGGGATTGCTAGTCCTTGTAGACCACCTCCTCTAGTCAAACCCTAAAGTGGGGGTGTGGCTAGAATGGAATTGGGAATTGGGGAAACTATTCTCTCCAGATCTGATGAAAGATGGTAATGTGTTCTTTCTCTTCTCACCTTCTCACTCCCAAAATGACAGACATTTAACTCAAAGGTGTTGTTTTTTCCCTCATTCTTTAAGCGTGTTCATGATTCCCAATACACAACAGAAGTTTTTAACCTGGGACTATGAACTTTTAAAAATATATATTTTGAAAAATGTATTTCAATACACTTGGGGGAAATGGTAAGGCAACCCAAAAATCATGAAGTCACCCAGGATCAAGAGTTCTGAATGGGCTAGAGAAGCAAGTTACTAGCAAAATAGTTCATTTCCTTTGTAATCTTATGTATTTATTTTATGCATTTAAAACAAATTTAAGGAAAATCCATTAGGCTTCACCAGACTACCAAGAGTGTCCACAGCACCAAAAACATTGATAACCTCTGCTCTAAATAAAATATGATCAAACATTGCTGTTTTTATATGTTTCATTATTTCTAAATAGGAACTTGTGAAAGAGAGTAACAGTGATTCATCTTAGGATACAGGCAAAAGTGAATAATCATTAAACCTAGACTCTGACTAGGAGCTCAGGAACAATATGAGAAAATGATTTGGGATTATTTATTTTAATAAATGTCACAAGTGGTTAAAGTGGGGTGCAGGGCTTTTGCTACTAGGCAAAAGCTAGTCAATTGTCACTACTAGAAGTTGGATTGTCAGATTATATTATCTCCAGATTCCCACCTGCCTATTCCTCACTAAAATCTCTCTGCAAAGATAAATTCAAGGATGGTGACTAGACAATTGGTCCTGCCAGACAGAAGGTAAAAGCCCACATTCCAAGGACAGGGGGGTCTGGAGAGAATAACTACCCCATCCCTTTCATTTTCTCCCTCAACTATACAACCTCCAAACCTGTAGTACAAAGGCAACATAAGCTCTTCTATTTAACAGTGACTGTAAATGTGGTTCCAAAGGCAACAGTGGATACCAGGTCCAGAAGCAATTATTGGCAGGATTTGGCCTCTGAAAAAGAGACTTGGATATGATTTTCCCAAAGCTTATTCTCTATCTGAAGAAAAAAGTTAAACACAGAAAATGGTCTCTTTCCTGGGGGCTATCTGTTAATAAGGATTTTTTAAAATAATAGTTGTGAAATCTTATAATAAAAACTATTCATAAGTATATATCTAAAAAATCATAAGAGAAAAACCAGAAATATCAATCCTAATAAAACTAAAAAGAAAAAAACCTTCTACATAATATTGTCCCCATTAGGATGCCCTTTTTAAATATCTTTAAATATCTTCTTCCATGTCCTATTTTATGGAAACAGAAATATAAATGTCTACTATTTCTTTGTGTGAAAAATATTTTTTTGTGACTAAAATCCGAGTTATGTGGTGGAAGTAGTTATTTGTGTGTCTGTCTCCTACTGCTGAGAACATAATAGAGGTTCTTCCAAAGAAGATGAAAAAAATGAAAAAAAATTTCAGATGGAAGAATAGGGCCTTAAGGAATATGCCTAACAGAGGTCCCTTGGACATTAGTTCCAGGAGCATGTGCCCACAAAAGAAAGCAATGTGTCAACAGGGCAAAAGATATGCCATTTGGAAGGAAGTAGATAGAAGCAGAGTCACATGGGGAAAAAGGAGTCCTATAGAGCCATAAAGTCACCCAGGAAAAGAATTCTGAAAAGGCTAGAAAAATAAATTGCTAGCCAAATTGCAAGTAGATAAGCCAGCAAAATTGTGGCCACTACCATAGCTGAAGTCTGTGAATGCCATATAGATGCTGCAGCAGGGAGCAAAATTACAATAGAAAATTCCAAGTAGCTTATTCAAAGCTCCCAAGGGTTGGTCCTGTTTTCCCATGGGAACTTGAAAGATGGAAGCATCCATTCTGGGCTATGTAGGGAAACAAGGGAGATAGAGTATTCATTTGAAGAATCAATGCTGAGATTCTATTATTTTGGATTTCAATTTCTCAATTAAATGATTTTACGGATTTCATGCTGTTATTATATCTGATTTTCCATTAGCATAGTAACAAACAGGATACACAAAACCTCAATTTCTTTTTTGGAGTGAGAGTTACAGTGAAGTGAAATAGAATTACCAGAGAACATATCCTATAGCAGGAATCCAAGTCTATGCAGAGCTGGTGTAGCTAACAAAGAGAAAAAAAATAGGATGTCCTCTTTTTTGGTTTATTTGACCAAGTCTCAAAGGCACTCCATAGGAGTTTGTTTCTTGCTTATTAAATCAATCTTGGTTCTTATACCTCATCATTACTCACCCCCACCCCCTGATTGAAGGAAGGAGCCATGAACTCCAAAACCTAGCTTTTGGGAGGAGGCCTGGGACAGACATTTCCTTATGTTCCACCTGCTTTCACTACTTTGGGATTACTCTGACTTTTCCACTTCCCTTCTCCTTTTTAGCTTCCTTTTGTCTTCCCCCATTAGGTTATAAGCTCGTTGTGGGCAGAAAGTATCTTTTTTCCTACTTGTAACCCCAATGCTTTTGCACAGCATCTGGCATATAGTAGACAATTAATAAATGTTAACTGACTCCTCTCACTCCAAGAAGTAAATAATTCAATTTATATGGATGGAATGGTGTTTTTAAAGTTTCCCTTCTCAAAAATAAAGAAAAAAGGAAAAACAAGAGGTAGGAGATATTTAACATAGATGAAAAGATTTGGTACATGGGTACAAAGATATTTCATTATATAAAAGGAGAAAAATTAAAGCACACATAGGTATTAACTCTTTATCTGTCATAAGTCTATTGTCATAAGACAATTAATTAGAAGAAAAGATAAATGGAAGAACTGGAAACAATTTAGCAACGAATAAAAGATTAACAAAGTCCCTTGGGGGAAATGACCATGTTTTAACCACTATTACAACACTAAACTGGTTGCCTCTTTGCATTAGTGACAGAAGTAGAGGGGAAAACAGATAGTGTTATATCATAGTGAGAAAGATTCCTTCAAATAATGTAAATTAGATAATGATGGTCAGAGGTAGTTCTTGTCTCCTCTCTTTTGAAGATCCTGTGTCTTCTAGTTCAGGGTGACATCCCAAGGGTCACCCAAGAGACCCATATCAATTTTCTTATTACCAAAAGTCTTCATCTCTTTTAGAGATTAAGAAAGATAATGGATGGAAAGTATATGTTCTACCCCAAATTAATGTATCTTCTGTTTTTAAGTTATGAGAAAATGACTATTTTCACTAGCAACAATATGAAAAGGACTTAAAAGTTAATATAAATATAAATTAAGGTAAATGAATTTTGTGTGTGGTCTAAAGAACTCATTATTTTAAATAATAATGTATTGTAGTGGTGGTGGTAGTACTTCTGCTTTCACTTGGAGTTCTTTTCCTTAGGATTTTTTTAATGGGATGGATGAGAAGTCATAAAGCATGAAGCCAGAGGACAGGAGTGGAGAAAAAGAGCATAGTATTGTGCAATAGAGTTAACATAGGTGGGGTTTTTTGGAATTCAGACTTCTTTCATAATGGAGAACTGTCTACTAATTTAGCCACCAGGTGGTGCTGATAACCATTCACTAGTGACTAGAAAGTTTCATATAGGCAGTTTGTACATGTGATGCTGGGATAAAGATGTTCTATCCAGAGTCCCAGACCATCTATCTCTTAGCTTCACTCCCTACATAAAGGTAACATCATTCATCTATGAGCATGTAGATTTATGGATCTACAATGAGAACAAAGTTCTGAGTCCCCAACAGGCTGGCAAAACCCTTCTTCTGAACACTATTTAAAGGAGCATTGGTCACATGATCTAATCATGTGACAGAGCTCATTTCCCCACAGCTTTTTGCTGGAATTCTGCCTACAACATTTTTACTCTTAGCATAGAATAAGTAAGTAAAGTCTTCATGGAGCTATGGAGAGAGAACTAGACTCCAGGTCGGGTAGACCTAGACACAAACTCCACTTGTAACATGTGTTAGCTGTGTGATGCTGAGCAAGTCATAAAATTTCAGTCCTCCAGGCCAGCCAGAGGTGTCAGATTCAAATAGAAACAATTGCCCATGGGCTGTATATTGACTTTGTGGTTGTCATCTAGTCATTTGGTCATGTGAGACCCCATGGACCATAGCATGACACTACTGTCCCTGTGGTTTTCTTGGCAAAGATACTTGAGCAATTTACCATTTCCTTCTTCAGTGGAATAAGACAGGCAGAGATGAAGTGACTTGCCCAAGATCACACAGCCAGTAATTATCTGAGTTCAGATCTGACCTCAAGTCCTCCTAACTTCAGAACCACCACTCTATCCACCTAGCTACCTCCACAGGTTGACTGAGATCATGAATTAATATTATCTATGTTTTATAGTCTTTTTATTTATATTGTTAAACATTTTCCCAATTACATTAAAAAAAAAACCTTACCTTCCGTCTTAGAATCAGAACTATGTATTGGTTCTAAGGCAGAAGAGTGGTAAGGGTGGGCAATGGGGGTCAAGTGACTTGCCCAGGGTCACACAGCTAGGAAGTGTCTGAGGTCAGATTTGAAACCAGGACCTCCTGTCTCTGGGCCTGGCTCTTTATCTACTGAGCCACCCAGCTGCCCCCCAATTACATTTTAATCTGGTTCCACAGTGGGGAGTTTTCCTGATTCAGACTAGCAGTGTTACTAGTTCAACATCTCTGTTCTATGCAACTCTCTAAAGTTATAAGTTACTGAGAAGATATTGATCAGCACTGGTTGAAGGACTTTCCTCATCAAGGGAAGTTCCCTCTAACAATGAAATCAAAAGTCCAAATGCTATAAAATCAATAAGTAAATGAAGAATGTATAATGACATAATGTATAATGTAAAAACAAAAACTAGAATGACTGAAAGATTGACATTCTCCTGGACCCCAGAAGTCCCTAGGAATATGATTGATCTTGACCCAGGAGTTCTAGGACATCTAGAGTTTGAGTTCACTGAGCAGGCAAGGAGTAAAACAAAACCATCTCCATGAATTTTAACTAACTTCCCATCAGACTGATAATCAGATATAGATATACCATCCATATTCCCCACACACACCACTCCCATTCTCACTTCCAGCAGTCACCCTACAAGAGAAGAGGGCCACCAAATTGGGCAGCCTGGGGCTGAATCCAGACCCAGAATCAGCCATCCACTAGCACCCTCTGCCAGCAGGGGGGTCCACTGCTCACTACTACCCCCAAAACACCAAGTTCTCCCTCTCCCAGCCTCCCAAGTAAAGGAATAGTCCCAGGCCCAGCTCTTCCACACTCCTGGGAAACTATGAGCTTTTTTCCCCATCTGTCACTCATTATTACCCATCTGACTTTCTGTTTTCCTCCCTATCACTATAATAACTAATCAGTGACCATTCAGGAAAAAACTATTCCTATCCCCAATCCACTCCTGCTACCCTTCTGCTGTTTCCATTCCATGGAACAAACTGCCCTTCTTCCTAGGCCTCTTCCTCTCACATACTTTCCATTTATTAGCCCTCACAAAGGCCTGTATCACCTCTGATAACATTATTTCCTGGTTATCCCCTCCAGCACTGGCTATCCTTTCTCTCACACCCCTGACACAACACTCCCTGCTACCACTTCCAGATTCCACTCTGCTTCCTTCACTCAGGAACCATTCCTCTTTTGAAACTGACAATTAAAATTCTCCACTCAATCAAAATTATTGTACATATAGTGTACCAACCTCAAAGGCATTCTCTTCCTTTCTCAAGGAGTTCACCACCTGGTTCAGCACCTGCCTTTCCTCTCCAACTCCTGCCCTTAAATAGAAGACTTTAATATCCATGTAAATTCTCCTTCAAACTCCCTAACCTCCCATGTCCTCAACATCCTGAAGTCCCACAGCCTACTCCTTTATTCTGTCTCAGCCTCAAAGGGAAAAAGTCACACAATAAATACATTTTACATGTACTTGATTTCTTTCCCATTAAAATATAATCTCATTACTAATAGGAATTGTTCTCATCTTTTTGTACTCGTAGTTTTAGTACCTAGCACACTGTCTGAACCATAGCATGTGTTTAATAAATGAAACTAGTGTTGTGGCCATATGAAAAAGACAAATGTCAGAAATATCATGAAGGAAAAATCAACAGAAGTACTTCGTAGCACAGTTTTGCTTACTGTAGGTACTTTAAAAAGCTACTATTGAATGAATTTTAAAATATGGTTGGGAGAGAGAAACATAATGGATAACATTAGCTCATCTCTATCCTCACCAAAAAAAAAATGAAATGATAGGCTTTTGAACTCAATTTGAACTTTCTATACTATTTCCAAGTACTATAATGTATTTGCTATTTTCTGGACTTGAAAGGTAGTGGTGGTAGGTAAAGTTTTAACTTAACAATTATGAGAGTTAATATATACCTTTGGTTCTTTCAATGGTTCTCTGAAAAAAGCCATAAGATTCTATAAACAAATTCCATCAGCCAAGAAGATATATAACTGGTCGTTTCTTTCCCTAACATAACAAAAATTATGTACAACTATTATAACCTGTTGTTACTGGAAAGATATATATATATATTTAAACATTTATTAATATTCATTTTTAACATGGTTACATGATTCATGCTCCACCTTTTCCCTTCACCCCCCGCACTCCCCCCACCCATGGCCGACACGCATTTCCACTAGTTTTGTTATGTGTCCTTGATCAAGACCTATTTCCAAATTGTTGGTAGTTGCATTGGTGTGGTAGTTTCGAGGCCACACCCTCAATCATATCCACCCTGACCCATGTGTTCAAGCAGTTGTTTTTCTTATATGTTTCCTCTCCTGCAGTCCTTCCTCTGAATGTGGGTAGCATCTTTACCATAAATCCCTCAGAATTGTCCTGGGTCATTGCATTGCTGCTGGTACAGAGGTCCATTACATTCAATTTTACCACAGTATATCAGTCTCTGTGTACAATGTTCTTCTGGCTCTGCTCCTTTCGCTCTGCATCAGTTCCCGGAGGTCTCTCCAGTTCGCCTGGAACTTCTCCA
>NC_058130.1:208261631-208291704 GCF_016433145.1 Gracilinanus agilis
GGCCCACTTGTGTTTTAGTAATATATCTTTGATACCACTTCTTGCATTCAAGTCATCCTTGCTGATATATTGAAGTCTACTAGTGTCTTTCCATTGCCTTTAGGGTCATCTGCAATTTAGATTCTTTCAAGGTCATGCACAGTGTTCCATAATTCATAGTCTACTGGCACTACCAAAGGCCTAATGGCACATTAAAGGGAAGGGTTTTTGTAGAAGCAGTTTGGAATCAATGAAAGCGCTAAAAAAATTTCCTAAATTTCAACCAATACTACCTCCTTTTTTTAAATCTAATTCAAAACCTAATTATTCATTTGCAACATTGGTCCAAGTCATAATGATAGACTAACTCAATGGACTAGTCATCCAGCAGCCAGCCATCATTTAGGCAATATACAAACTCTTCATTCACTTTGGCTTTCTAGCATGGATGTTTAGACTGATCTTTTTTATATTACTATGGATTGATGTCACTCAGGAGACTTTGTCATGCTCTAGAGTTTTATGTAATTACTAAAATATTATTTACCAATAAAAGCATTTAGAGAATGCTGATAATGAAAAGAAATCCTTGTTTTACTTTAACTCTGTGATAGGCATCTTTCATGATGTTGGCAAACACCATAGATGAACTTACATAGCTCTATTGGTGCTTGCATGATAACTTCATATAACAAAAACCCTGTTGGTGATATTACTGACATCTCTCTAGTCATGCCACTGAATGTTTTGTAATTTCTAAATGTGTCGGAAACACTTTAATGTTAATCTTAAGAAATGCGTATACTTTATAATTAGGTATTTATTTTACAAGGCTAAATATTTGTGAAATTGAGCTTGACTATAGGACACAAATGTCTTATTCTACTTCTGGAGTCAATGGGAATATATCTTTTCAGGTTAGTCTTTGTTCTAATACTTTACAAATCATTCCAGTTAGTCCAAAATCTTTGGGCAGAGGTCCAAGAATCCATACAAAAAGGATAGGAATACAGTACAGCAAATAAAAAAAATGTTTTGTTTATTGCAATAGGAAATTTTTTTTCAAAACAAGGATAATTGTGAAAATACTAGAACTAGAAAAAGAACTAGAAAACATTCTAAGCAAAAGATGAATCAAGACAAAAATCAAGTCTAAGAATTAAGAACCACGCACAAAAGAAACACATTACATTTCTGGTAATTTTGAATTTCAGGAAGACAAATGAGGTAAGGAATTTGTCCTAATAAATTCTCTCAGTCTCTCTCTCTCTCTCTCTCTCTCTCTCTCTCTCTCTCTCTCTCTCTCTCTCTCTCTCTCTCTCTTTCTCTCCAATGAACTTAATTTTCTACAGTTCTTTGTTAAAGTACATCCTAGCTCCTGAGACCAAGGAAAATAAATGTGTGAGTTTTTATTTCAAGTTAATAAAAAGGAAAAAGAAGTACATCTAAATGAATCATTTAGAAACTTAGGCCCTATCTTTTAAAAGTATGTTGCATTCAGAAACATTTTCTACTAGCATGAGTATTGGCCTACCAAAGGTAGCCCTAAATTTGGTTCTTCATTGTGAGCCAGGAAATGACCTCAACAAAACATCTACAAAGTAAAATGTGTCCAAGGGAAAGAATGGCAGTGACCCTGAGTGAATGATGCCAGAAAATAAATTCAGAAAAGAGAAAAAAGGGAACCAAGCAAAACAGAAGCAAAAAAAAAAAAAATACATCGTGACATTAAAGAAATGGAAAATAGATTAAATTAAAGAGATTAATTAAAGGCATGGAAAGAGACAAAACAAGATAAAGGAGGGGAAAAAGTATACAGCTATGTATAGTTCAGCCCCCCAAAAAACACACTACAGTATCTTCGTTCATTGACCATAGATAAAATTATCTGGCTTGTTTCTCTCTACGCACTATGAAACATCAACCTTATGATTAGATTTTCTTAAAAAATAAAACACTAAAATCATTTATAATGCTCATTTTTAGCTCCCCATTTCGAAGTTTTAATAATACTCAACTTTTAATATCTACATGTAGTCCTAATTTGGATTTATATTTTTAATTACATGTTTCAAATTTCTTCTGCAAAATATAATGAACAACTTGACTTTACAGAATTAATTGATTCTGCATTAATTTTTGTTATTAGAGGAAGTAAATTCAGTCATAAGAGATTAAATAGCACTAACTAAAATGGATATTTTAAAGAAAAAAGTATTATAAAGCACTTATCAATTCATATTTCAAAAATCTTGTTTCTATAATGTCATGATTGTCATTTCTCTTTTACAGCTGAGGAAACTAAAGTAGAAGTAAAACATGAGTTCTCACAGAATGCAAATTTGATAAAAGTAAAAATTATATAATCCTGATCTCCAGAAGCCAAGATCCTAAACTATGAATACTGAACTATTTACTATAATTACAAAAGCTATTCACAGCATCTCATTGGTGAATGATTTTCTGAAAATGGAAACAAGATTACACATCCTAAAATAAATCAAACACAAAGATATTGATGGTCTTGATAAAATTCATAGTAGTTCAAGCCTCCAAAATTTTCCCCAACATTAATTGTTGTTCAGTGGGCATATTTGAAAATATAAAGAAAATTTGGTTGCTGACAGCTAATAAAATGAAACAGTAATAATTTAATTCATTCACTTCTAAAGATACGAGACTTAGGTTTGTGTTTTACTCCATTTGCCTCTAATATCATTTTTCCCCATTATGAGGATATTTTTCTTCTTCCTCTCTAAAGATAGTACTTTCCCCAATTATTTTAGCTTAATTTATTTTCAGACTATTTTAGCCTATTCCCACTAGCCTTCTTCTCTTCATCTTTAACTAATCCTTCAAATTTCACCCATTTTTCTACTTTTAGCATTTCCCTTAACTTATTAATATCTTTTCTTTCTTCTTTTCATCTAGTTGTATAATTCATCTCTTTTATATCAGTTTAATCAAGTAAAATCTCCCTTTCTCCTCCCCTTCAGTCTGCTTTATGTTTTTTTTTATTTTTTTCTGTATCTTTTACAAGGATTTTTCATTTTCTGCATTGTTTCTCTTCCCTTTCTGTTTATTCTAAGCTTTTTTAATCAATGATCCTAAAAATTATTCTTTCCTTCTTTAATCTCTGTATTCCCAAATCCCGAAGTTTTCTATGCCCTTGATTGCACAATATTTATAATTCCTCTATCTCCTGCAAGAATTATAAATACACAAAAAAGAAGAACAATCTGGAAGAAGAGAAGGAACAAATAAACATTAAAAGAAAAAATGATCTTTATGAAGGAAAAAATATATTTATCTTGAAGACAGGACACATAGCAGCAACTTAAAGATTACAGGCCTCCCAACAATTTAGAACTATGCCCAAAAGGCTATAAAATTGTGCATACCTTTTGATTTAGCAATATTGCTACTAGGTCAGTAAGTGAAAGAGAACAAAGGAAAATGAAAAGGGCCTATATATACAAAAATATTTATGACAGCTCTTTTCATGGTGGCATAGAATTAAAAAGTGAAGGAATGTCCATCAATTGAGCAATGATTGTACAAACTGTGATATAAGATTTTGATGGAATACTATTGTATTCTAAGAATATGATGAAGGAGGTCAGTTCAGAAAAACCTAGGAAGACATATATGGGCTGATGCTAAGTGAAATGAAGAGAAGTAGAACATTGTATATAGTAACAGCAATACTGTAAACAATAATCAACTGTGAAAGAAAGGCTTGGTTACTCTTATCAATACAATAATCCATAGCAATTCCAAATGACACAATTAAAAATGTTATCTACCTCCAAAGAAAACTGATAAACTTGGAATGCAGATTGGAAAATCCAACTATTTTGGAGAGCAATTTGAAATTACTTCCAAAGAGCTATAAAACTGTGTATATCCTTAGACAGTATTGCTGGGTCTATTTCCAAAGAATATTACGGGAAAAGGAAAAGAACTTATAATGTCCAAAATATTTATAGCAGCTCTATTTGTGGTGGCATATAACTGGAAATTAAGATGATATCCATCAATTGGAGAATAGTTACATTAATTGTGGTATAAAACTGAATATTACTGTGCCATAAGAAACAGTGAACAGATTAATTTTTTTAACTTGGAAAGAACTACATGAGATAATGAAGGGTGAAATGAGTAGAACCAAGAGAACATTATATAAAGCTACAGATATAATATTTTAAGAAAAACTTGTGAATGTTCACCTCCAAAGAATAAACCAAAAAGTGGAAACACAAAAACAAAATGTATATATTTTTGCCAGTTGATGCCTTCTTTGAGGAGGGGCTGAATAAATAAATAAATTCCAATGACAAACAACAAATTATATATCAAGTGATAGGACAAAAAACTTCAAATATAAAGAAATTTAAAAAATCTAATAACACAAGACTATTCTGTATCTCTCTTCCTCCCTTCCCAGCAGCACAGTACTTTGCTCTGCCAAGGGTCCTCTGGGATTCCCACTCCCACTTAACTATTTTTACTTCCCTTCCCGTGGTTGGGAAAAGGTATCTGTCATCTCTTAGAGAATTCCAATTGAATAATAGTAACAATAATAACAACACTTTATAATGCTTCAAAATACTCAAATGCTTTACAATATTATCTCATTTTACCTTCATAACAATCCTGTGAGGTAGGTACCATCATTATTATAGGAAAAATTGTGCAGGATTCCTGCAAAACCAGAACTTGAACCTCAAGTCCATGAAGTTACATGCATTCATGGCACTCAATTTATATGGTAGGTTGTGGATGGATAAGAGGGGAGGTTGACACTAAGTTGAAGTTCTAAGTATTTAAATTATCTGATGTAATTGCATGTTGTCATGAGGAGGGTTAACTTTGCATGGTGTTTCTGACTTTTTTATGTTGTGAATTAAACTACAGATATTCTATATCTGGCTAATAATTTCTTTTACGGAAGTTTTCAAGTTGGGGAGGTTTAAGAAAAATGCCTACTCTGCCATCTTGCTAAACATGTGATCTACCTTATATAACTTTCAAAGTACAAACGTTAAATAAAACAGTATAGGCAAGGAACCAAGCAAGCCAAGAGTGCATGCAGAATTATTACTTTTGTCAGCTCCCAAGACTCATCTCCCTTATCTGATTTTGTTCTGAGATCAGATATGCTATACATCAGGGTATCTCACTAGTTTCAAGTATCATCAATCAATAAAGTGATAATTTTTGGAAGTGCAAAGCACACAAAGTACAATGGGAAGTTCCTCTGTTGTACTTACTTTTTGAAGGCTTGTCATTTGAAAAAGGTAGCACGATAGTCATTTCCATTGTCTATATTTCATGATATGTAATGTCTTCAAAGAAGACTTTTACCACTCTATTGCTTACTTTAAAGTAAAAAATAAAGTCCTCTACAACTAAGAGTAACTTGTTTTGCATTTCCTTTTAAGTTAATATAAGAAATTCAAATATATTTAGGATGAAAATTTATTCCACAAATTTCTGAGTATGTAGTTAAACTGTAAAGCATAACATAAAGTTCCTGGAATTTTTTTTAATGCAAACCAATTAATAGTTAATTTTTAAAGAAGATGGCATAGAAACAGGATTATCTTTAATAATTCACTTTGAGAACACCGGGGATTATGTTTTATTTTACTTATTTTTAAAGATTTTGGACTTAATGTATTTAAATTAAATATAAATACTGTAAAATGGAATTCTTTAATTTCTTTAATTTAACGGGGGACCTGGAGGTCCTCCTACCAGAGATGTATAGGGATTAACCAACCCACAGTGACAGGAAGAAACTATAGAGACAGGAAGGAGGAACCATAGAGTTAGGAAGTGAGGTAGGCCCCTTATAAAAGGGGCTTAGTGTAGGTTGGTTGACCTGTCAGTTGCTGACAGTTGGGGGGCAGGGGGGCAGTTGCTGACAGTTAGGACTGTCAGTTGTTGACAGTTAGGGCTGGCAGTTGCTGACAGTTAGGGCTGGCAGTTGTGGGAAGTTGGCTGCTGGCGTGAGTTGGTAGGTGTGGGTTGGTGATTAGTTGGTGGTTGGTGTTTAGTTGCTAGAATATAAAGGCAAGTCTGAACTTACTGAGAGGGTTTGGGGCTTTAGCCTTTTGGGTTTGGGGCTTTTGGTTTGGGCTGTTAGGTTTTGTTTTCCCTTCCTTGAACTTTTTGGAAGGTAGCTGGTCTTCATTCACAGACCTAATTGGGGTTAGATTAAACACTGATTGGGTTGATTTTGATTGGGCTGGATTGGGTTGGAACTTTGTGGAGTGGATAATAGCAATAGTTATAGGCATTTAATAGGTAAATATAGGCAGTTTTAAGTAGTAATTATAGGTAGTTATAGGATAACTAGTATAGACATTTAGGAAATTGTCTTTCTCTACCTCTGTCCTATATTTCTCCACCTTACTATAGTCATCTTACTGTATTCTTTTACTAACTCTATTTTAATTAAAATAAATTGTTAATTGTTAAAAGCTGGTAGGAGTTTTCTTTTCTGTGGCTTAAAGGGATAATATTAATTTACAACTCTATTATATTCTCATTGAAACTTAAGTTATTAAAAGCTGCTCTCGTATTTTGCCAAAGCCTCTGTTTTAACCCTTACATTACCCTCTTAATTAATATGTCCTTTCTAGGTGTCCCAGTGTTGATTATTGTTTTCAGGGTCAAGAGTTAGAAAGAGAGAAGGGATGTTTCCTCAGTGATATAACAAGAAGATGGGGGAAAGAAGATTATAATAGATGCAAAGCCTATATTGGGCCAGAATGAAGTCTGAACATTCAGAAGCCCAGGGTCCAGAGTCGGAGCTAAAGTATTATGTTAAGAAATGAAGGTTAAAGCATAAATAAATAGCATACAAATGGCCAAGAGTCAAAACCTGATGATTTTTTCTGACCATTGACTAGTCTTATGATTCTGAATAAATCCTAACTTACTTAAGCCTCAGTTTTCTCATCTTTTTTTCTTTATGAGGGTGAAATGATGAGTATCAGACCTGCCCTGAGAGTCTCCTTGGGTAGTATAAAGTTGTGTGTCACCTATGAAACCCAGCAGAAAGGAACAGAAAAAGAAAAAATAAATTTCATTCAAAATAATTAAAGAATTTATAAAAGATTTGGGAGTCCATTTTTACCAAAACATATACTAGAAGATGGAGTAGAAACAGGGAAGTTTGAAATCACCATGAGAATCCTCTCCAACCAATCTTAAAATAATGCCACAAAATGAATACAAGAGTGAAAAAACCAACAAGGAGACAGAGTGAAGCAACTTTAAAGAAGAGAACAATCTGAAAGGTAAACAAAGAATGACCAGAGCACTGGGGTTAGAGGAGCGCAGCCAGCAGGAGGTTATAGCAAGGACTAAAGAGCAAGCCAAAAGCAAGCTCCACTCCCACCTCACATCTACTATTCTAGGTTCTGAACCTGGGGCCAAGCCTGGACCATTAGAGGTCTAACCCAATGCACACCCCTTAAAGTTCCAAGCATAATGCAGTGAGGTCCAGAATTCCAGTCCAGGGCAATCTGTGTTGTGCAGTCTGATCTGTGTGGCCCAGACCCTGGCCAGGAGTCCCAGCCATGGTTTGTGGTAAGGACATAGAGACTAGTATGGTGCAGTCTGTAGACTGAGAGCTGGGCACCTGGATCCATGGCAGAGGAGGGTCCCAGCATGCTGACTTGGTATTGGCTGACCCTTGCCAAAAGCTCAAGTTGGAACCCCACAGCAGGGCAGTCTGCTATGTGCCTAACCTGATCAAGCCCAGAGTGAGACCAAAAGCCTACACCCAAACCTGAGGTTAGAATTTCATCCATCAGCAGTCTCAGGGGGTAATTGAATCAATAGTGGGAGGTAGCTCTCAGAGCTCCAAGCCCACAGGCCATCATATCATCTTAGAAAAAAATAAAACTTGCAGAAACCCAGAAATAAGGCTAATAGTGGCATCAAGGAGTGAGTGAAGTTTAAGAGAGTGCCCTATCCTCTTGGAAAACAGAGCCTTACTTTTAAAAAAGGTTGGAAAATGAGCAAATTTTAAAAATAAAAAAACCTAACTGGAGAATTTTTATGTAGACAAAGAACAAGTCACAGACACAGAAGGGAAGAGTGAAAGGAAAGCAAACACACACAAAGTCCAAAAGAAAAATATGAATTGGACTCAGATTCTGGAAAAAGCTCAAAAAGGATTTCAAAAATCAATTAAGAGAGGCAGAGGAAAAATAGGGAAAAGAAATTAAAGCAATGCAAGAAGAAATGGGCCAAATGAACAGGAGGCTCAAAAGCTGATGGAAGAAAATCATTCCTTAAAAATTAGAATTAGGAGGGGCAGCTGGGTAGCTCAGTGGAGTGAGAGTCAGGCCTAGAGACAGGAGGTCCTAGGTTCAAACCTGGCCTCAGCCACTTCCCAGCTGTGTGACCCTGGGCAAGTCACTTGACCCCCATTGCCCACCCTTACCAATCTTCCACCTATGAGACAATACACCGAAGTACAAGGGTTTAAAAAAAACGAATAAATAAAATTAGAATTAGGCAACAAGAAGTTAATGACTTCACCAGACATTTAGAAAAACAATAAAACAAAATCAAAAGAATAAAAAAAGAAAATATGAAATATTTCATTGAAAAAACAACTGACATAGAAAATAGATCCAGGAGGGACAATTTAAGAATTATTAGACAACCTGAAAGCCATGATTAAAAAAAAAACAAACCTGTACATCATACTACAAGAATTTATCAAAGAAAACCATCCAGATATGCTTGAATAAAAGAATAAAATAGAAATTATAAGAATCTACAGATCACCTCCAAAAAGAAATCCTTGAAGAACAACTTTCAAGAATATAATAGCTAGGGGCAGCTGGGTAACTCAGTGGATTGAGAGTCAGGCCTAGAGATGGGAGGTCCTAGGTTCAAATCGGCCTCAGACACTTCCCAGCTGTGTGACCCTGGGCAAGGCACTTGACCCCCATTGCCCACCCTTACCACTCTTCTACCAAGGAGCCAATACACAGAAGTTAAGGGCTTAAATTTTTTTTAAAAAAAAGAATATAATAGCTAAATTCAAGAGCTGAAAAGTCAAGGAGAAAATACTGTAAACAGCCAGCAGCAATTCAAATACACATGCAGCTACAATCAGGATTATATAAGACTCAGCAGCTAACACATTAAAGGATCAGATGGCATGGAATATGATATTTAGGAAGGCAAAAGATCTAGGTTTAGAACTCAGAGTCACCTATCCAGCAAAACTGAGTATGTTCTTTCAGGGGGAAAAATGTTCATTCAATAAAATAGAAAATTTTCAAATATTCCTGAGGAAAAGATCAGACCTAAACAGAAAATTTGAAATCCAAATACAAGACCCAAGAGAAGGCTAAAAAGGTAAGTAAGAAAGAGAAAATTTAAGGGATTTAATAAAGTCAAACCATATGTATTCCTACATGGAAATAGGATATTTGTAATTCTTCAAAATTCTTAGTAGTAGGGCAGTTAGAAGGAGTATAATTAGAGATAGAATGGGGAAGTAAGCTGATTAGGATGATATGATATGCAAAATAAAAACAAGGGTTGAAAAAGAGGATTATACAGAGAGAAAAGGGAAGAGAGAGATGGAATGGGATAAATTATCTAACCTAAAGAGGTGTGAAAAACTATTATAGTGGAGGGGAGAATGAGGGTGGTAACTGGCAGTGCTTAAACTTTATTCTCAATAGATTCCTCCCTATAGAGAAGTAGGAAGGGAATAAGACAAGGGAAGGAGGGTGATAATAGGAGGGAGAAGGTGGAAGAGGTGTGATTAAAAGCAAGACACAGGTGAAGAAGAACAAAGTGAAAGGAAAAAGAGCAAGATCAAAAGAGGAAAATAAGATGGAGGGCAATACACAGTTGATAATCATAACTGTGAATGTGAATAGGATGAAAACTCACCCATAAAACAGAAGCAGAGAGAAGAGTGGATTAAAAACCAAAATCCAAAGCCTGTAATAGAAGTATATTAATAAACTGTAAAATGCTTTTTACAGAAAAACATAAATAATTAGAGAAATATTAATTATGCAGAGTTTAACCCATATATACCAATGACAGTGCTAACTAAATTGCTTAACTTATTCAGTACCAGACCAAACTACCAAAAGATTATTTTACAGAGCAAAAAAAAAAAATTTAATGACATTCATCTGGAGAAACCTAAAATCAAGAATATCAAGAGAAAAAATGAAAAAGGAAAAGAGTAGGAGGATCATAGAAGCACCACATCTCAATTATAATTATAAACTGATGATCATCAAAATGATTGAGTACTGTTTAAAAAACAGACAGGTTGATCAATAGAACAAATGTGGCACACAATACATAGAAGAAAATGAACGATGATAGCAGTGTTTGATAAACCCGAGGACTCCAATTCCTACAATAAGCATTCATTATTCAACAAAAACTGCTAAGAAAACTAGAAAGCAGTATGGCAGAATTTAGGTATAAACCAACATCTCATACCACCTATCAAAATGAGCTCAAAAGTCACATCATGATCAAATTAAAGGAGAATAAAGGGTAATTATGGAAGGGAAAGAGAGAAGGAAACTGAAACAGGTCTTTGAAATTTTTTTCATGTAAAGAAGAAGAGTACAAAAGGAAGATTAGTAGGAAACAGATAACTGAAAAGTTTTGAAAATAGCATGTTGGATTTACTATGAAATTGGAGGGAGATACAAACTATAGGAGGCACATATTCAGAGCAGCATGTATAATCCTCTTTTTATCTTCTTTTTTGTATATGTAGAAATGCTGACCAATTGATGCTAAGTTTAGAGTTAAAAGAAGAAAATGTGATATATAAACAAGTCAATCAATAAAAATCTGTATTTCAAATAAAGAATAAAAATTATTCAGTACTTTCAATAATTTCAAACTGCTCCCTGACACAACTATCATTTTAATAGCAATATTTTCTAAATAATGCTATATGACTATACATCATAGAATATCTTAATCTCAGGAAAATAAAAATTGCATGTGACCAAAAGGGAAATGGAAAGAAAAATATGTGGTAGGTTAACTTGAACTCTAAAACTGCTGTAAAAGTCATCTTCAAGAACGCACAAAACCAGAAAAAGTAGTGAGCCAATCACTTATGAAGAATGAAGGCTAATAAATGATCTGTTCATATCTAACAAATATTAAGAATCAGGAAGGCCTCCAGAGTTTTAGGTGGGTCCGTTTAGATGATTTGAGGAATGGCATGGCCAAGAAGTACATAGGATAAAAGACATTGAGGGTTTATCAATCAACTAAAAGTGATAAGAAATACAGTTAAATAATTGATAGCTTTCAACAAATTTATCCAATCAATACTCAGTAAAAGAAACTATGAGCCAGATACTAGGTAATTAAGTCTGAATCCAAAAGCTAAGAACAAATACAATCTAAAAACTCACAAGGCAAGATCTGACTACTGAAATACTCAAAGTTCTCTCTTAGCATTCCCAGCAAATTAGTAGCTATTCCATGTAAGGCACTGTGCTAGGCAGCAGTGATTTAAGACAGAAAGGGGAAAGTCGTTGCCCTCAAGGAGCTCTCATTCTACTGAAGACCTTATGTTTCCTTGAGGACCCCTTATGATGGATGACAAACTCATTGATTACCTCCTGAGTCAGAATATAGTTTAGGTATTTAATAAATTCTTGTTGATTGACCAGATGGCTTTAATTGCTAATTAGTTTTTTCCTTTAAGATATATCAAGCTTTGAGAAGCAGCACAGGGTAGCAGAGAGCAACTTAAGGAAAGATGCATTCAAGTCCCAGTACTGACAATACTAGCCAGACAACCATTCACAAGTCACAGTCTCAGCATGACCTGGACAATTTTTTCAGAGCCTAAAATTAAAGACTATTTGCCAATCTGCATAGGTGGTAGAGGTGGTTGCTGTCCTACGATTTTCTCACACTAATAAAATCACAAGTCCAGACTGAATTCAGTTAATCAACAAGCATTTATTATGCGTCCACTCTGTATCAGGCATTGTATTGAGTCCCTGTAGTTGCAAAGAAATGCAAAAAATATTCCCTGTTCGGAAGGAGGTTACAGTCTAACAGGGGAGACAACATGCAAACAACTATGTAAAGATAAGACAAATACAGGATAAATTGGAGATAATCAGCAGTGAGAAAGTAGCAGTATTAAAGGGAACAAAAAAAAAATAGACAAATAAAACCTAAATCTGCCCCCTATCCAAAGTCAGTCCATTGGTCCTAATTCTGCCCAGCAGAGCAAATCTAAGTCCTTCTATAGGATATGCCTTCAAATACTTTAAAAAGCTATTTGGGGGGAGCTGGGTAGCTCAGTGATTGAGAGCAAGGCCTAGAGATGGGAAAGTCCTAGGTTCAAAACTGGCCTCAGACACTTCCTAGCTGTGTGACCCTGGGCAAGTCACTTATCCCTAATTGCTCTTCTGCCTTTGAATCAATACGCAGTATTGATTCTAAGATGGAAGGTAAAGGTTTTAAAAAAGAAAAGTTATTTGTCCATTCCTCCCCATATCTTTTCTTTTCACTAAGTTAAAGAAATTGCTCCTTCTGGCTGAATTCCAGTTGGTCTTTAAATCACCAGTCTGCAAGTGGCATGAATGATTTTAGTATGACTGTCAACATAATTTTGATCTTATTTTTTATGTATTTTTATGTATTTGATTATGTATTTGATCTTACTTACATTTTATGTATTTTTATACAGATATTATTTAATTAGAACCTCATGAAAAACACTTCCATTATTCCAGTTAATTTAGATTAAATGTCCTTGCTTTCATAAAGATTAATAATAATAATAATAATAGTATTTTTAGGGCTTTAAGGTTTACAAAGATGAAATGCCATGTCATTTTATCTTCAAGATAAACCTGTGAAGTATATATTGTTATTATCCTCATTTTACAGGTGAGGAAACTGAGGCACAAAGAGTGTAGGTGACTTGCCTATGATCATATAGCTAAGTTATCTGAGGCAGGATACAAATTCAAATTCAGATTCTAAGCCCATGTTCTATGCATTGCACTCCATGTACTACACAACCTCCCTGCCTCAAGTAAGTAGAGGTTAATCATGATTTCTACAGGTACTATAGGTCACCTTTGATTTCTTCTACCAGACTAATTTAAATTGGGCAGATTAGATATTCATTCTACCTCTATGGTACACATGCCAATTCTGGCTTGGTTTTTTTTGGTTCTTAAAGATAATTCACCTTAAAAAGATAATGTTTATAAATATTATTTAGTATAAACATTCAACTAAATCTTTGTCTCCAGAGTTCTTTTTGTTTTAACCTTCAACTTCTACTATAATAGTTTTCATTTTAGCTGCTCAAGGTTTGCCTTAAAAAAAAAAGGAAAAAATAATATTCAAAGATACGCCTTTGCTTATAGAAACTTGCTTTGGGGAAACAAACATTTTAAATAATTTTCAATAATGTTCAACTATCCCTTTTTAAGAATAAAAACACATTTATATAACTTGTTAGAGTATAAACATGTTCTTCACAACAACTCCGTTTTAGAAAGCATATAGTATTATTAGTGCCATTTTACAAAGTTCTAAAAGTGACACAACTAGTAAGTTGAATTCAGAACTCTATGCATGATATCTCAACATATCAATAATTGTACACTGGTCTACAAAATCACATAGCATACTGTATAAGCCGAATAAATGCTGATTTTTAAAATAAAGAAATAAAGAGAGAGATATAGTAAAAACAGATAAGTTCCAATCCAAAAAAATGTATTCCTTTTGGGAATACCCTAAGTATGCCCTTGGGTAAAGAAAATTTTCTCTCCAAAGAATATATTTTTATTTTACCATTGCTCTGCTTTCTGAAACTATTTGTAGATCTAATTCTGGAATGTGGGGTACTGCAAATCCAACCTAACTTAAGTTCATTCATTATGTAAATAAATGAAAGCAACAATGAAAAGAAGTAAAAAAACAAATATAAACTAGACTGAGTTACGAAAACCATATACTTAGTATTATTTTTATTGACATCTGGCAGTAATTATGTCAATTAAGGTCACCCTCCATTAAGAATTCTGTTATTTAGAACTTCATTCTCTTCTTCAATAGTGAGACCTAAGAAAAAGGAAAACAGCATATAAAAATGACAACGAAACCAAATAGGCTCTCCCAATGGCATAGCTATTTAGAAAACAATAGATTTCCATTGTTTTTATTGAATCATATTTTTATTTATTTTGTTAAACATTTCCAAATTACATTTTAATCTGGTTCTGGTTGCACCCACGATTGCCCTCTCTGCCAGTTTGACATCTCAGATATGCCTTACTTCAGTTCTCTTAAAAATTGTAAAAACACTAAAAAAAAAAAAAGAGAGAGAAAGCAAGTCAATTTCCTTCAACATTAAGTCAGTATTCAGTTCCCAGTAATAAAATGAATCCCACAGACTAATGAAAGACAAAGACATAACTCAAGAATATAAGAAACCTGGGGGTCAAAGTTTTCACAAAAAAGTTCCAAAATATCAACAACCATGTGAAAACATAGCCCAAATCACTTAGAAAAATACAGAATAGAAAAATCTTGAGGTTATACCTCATACCTCAGAAACTGGGAGGAAATGGAAAGATTAGTCAAAGATCGAGGAATTACTGAATGGACAATATTGAGTAAATGAATGCACTGTCAGTGATATGATGATCCAGCCTTTCTAGATAAAAACTGGAGTTATGCAAGAGAAGTTACTAACAAGTTCATAACTTCTGAATCTAAGTTTCAACTGCAAGGTAAATATTCCGAGGGGGTCAAAGACTGAAATAAAACTCCAAAATATATGAAAATACTCATAGCAGCACTTTTATACAGTAGGAAAGGCAGTTAGCAGATATAATGAATAAAATGATGGACCTAGAGTCAGTAAGACCTAAATTCAAATCCAGCCTAATACTTACTAGCTGTGTGGCCCTGAGCAAGTCAATTAACTTCTGCCCACCTCAGTTTCTTCATCTGTAAAGCTGGGATAATATTAGCACCAATCTTCCAGGTTTGTAGTGAGGATCAAGTGAAATAAGATTTGTCAAGTACAATGTAAATGGTGTTAATATCATTATCACAAGAACTAAAAATAAAATGACTATCAATTAGGAAATGGTTGAACTAACTATTGTAGAGGATTGTAATAAAATATTATTGTCAGGGAGGAGAGCAACCATGAGGTGGCTCAGTGGATTAAGAGCCAGGCCTAGAGACAGGAGGTCCTGGGTTCAAATCTGGCCTCTCTGATCCTGGGCAAGTCAATTAACCCCCATTGCCTAGCCCTTACTGCTCTTCCATCTTGGAACCAATATTTGATTCTAAAACATAAAGCAAAACTATATATATATATATATTTGTATATATGTATGAATTAAGTATATAGTAATATATTGGTCATATTTTAAACCATGCAATTACATATTCATTTTTTATTTTCGTTTAGTGTTATGTCTAAAAAATGACAAGGAAAATATAGAAATATCTGTATGAACTCATACAAAATAATGATTGTAAAAATGATGGCAATAATAATAATTAACATTAATATAACATATTGAACTAAGTACTTTACAATTATTATCTCATTTGAACTTCACAACAACCCCTTGGAGTTTTTATCATTAACTTCATTTTACAATTGAGGAAACTGTATACAGAGGTTAAATGACTTGTCCAAGATCACATAGTTAATAAGTATTTGAGGCTGGATTTGAACTAAAATCTTCCTGACTCCAAGTGGTCCTCTATTCATTGTTCCAACTAGCTGCCTCTGAATGAAACAAGAAGAACAATATACACAATGTCTGCAGAAATGTAAATGAAACAGATCATTTCTTAAAGGAAGTTGAATTCAAAATAATTGAAAAAAAATAATCATTCTGTAGAAGAAATAAGGAAGCATACCCCTTATCTACAGCAGAGGCAGAGAAGGACTAGAGAGAATATTGCATACATCACCAGAACCACTGTAAGAGATTATTTTGCCTATAACTGTCTTTCTCTGTTAAAATGGAGAGTCCAATTCTAGGGACAGGATATGGTAGGGAAATGGAGGAGTAAAGAGGGGACAGAACTAGAAATAATAAAAGACATCAATAAAACTTTTTTAAAAAATAAAACCCTTACCTTCCACCATGGAGTCAATGGACTCCAAGGCAGAAGAGTGGTAAGGGTGGGCAATGGGGGTCAAGTGACTTGCCCAGGGTCACACAGCTGGGAAGTGTCTGAGGCCAAATTTGAACCTAGCACCTCCCAGTCTCTAGGCCTGGCTCTCAATCCACTGAGCTACCCAGCTGCCCCCAATAAAACTTTTTAAAATCTAATCTTACTTATAATACTTTACACCTGCCCCATTCGTGAGATAGCTTAGGAAATATAACTTCATTAATATCCCCTAAGAAAGAGAAAATCCAAGAATACTGTACTTCATTAATATTCATGCTGAGATATGAAAATAAAAACAAACTTAAAATATCTTAGATTCTTAGAGAGGACCCATAAAGAATGTACAGAGCTTAGATTCAATTACTCCCTGCCCTCAGAGTTCAAAGATAATGCAACATAGTAGGGAAAGTGCTACCCTTGGAGTTAGGAGATTTCTAGATTCAAATCTTGCCTTCAATACATTACTTACCAGCTGTATGACATAAGAATGTCTCTTGCCTCAGTTTCCCTTATCCTTAAAATTGGGACACATACTTCAAGTGCCTGTCTTAATGAGTTGTAAGGATCAAAATCAGATAATTTAAGTAAAGCACTTTATAAACCTAAAAGCACAACATAAATTTTTACTTATTTTTGTTTCTTCATGTTGAATGGAGATTCTGAATGAGAGATATCTGAATCTCCAATCTGGAGAATTGGATTATAATCTAGAAGCTCAATTGGAAAATGAGGGGATGCCCTTCAATTGGGGATAGCAGATCAAGTTGTGGTATCTGTTGGTGATGGAATACTATTATGCTGAAAGGAATAATGAACTGGAGGAATTCCATATGAACTGGAACAACCTCCAAGAACTGATACAGAGTGAAAGGAGCAGAACCAGGAGAATCTTATACACAGAGACTGATACATTATGGCACAATCAAATGTAATGGACTTCTCTACTAGCAGCAATGCAATGATCCAGGACAATTCTGAGAGATTTATGCAAACGAACACTATCCACATCCAGAGAAAGAACTGTGGGAGTAAAAAACAACTGCTTGATCACATGGTTTGATGGGGATATGATTGGGGATGTAGAGTCTAAATGATCACCCCAGTACAAATATTAACAATATGGAAATAGGTGTTGATCATTGGTATATGTAAAACCCAGTGGAATCACTCGTTGGCTACAGGAAGGGTTTGGGAGGAGGGGAGGGAAAGAGAATGAATCATGTAACCATGGAAAAAATATTCTAAATTAACTAATTATATAAATACACTTAAAAAAAAAGAATTTAGAAACTCCAATCTGGAGTGGATAGGTGTCTGTATCAGTGTAGTTCCAAGGAGTCTATTCCTTAGAAGTTGATCCTGCCTTAAGATTGTGGGGAAAAATCCCTTTCTCTTTTCCTAATTCTGACCATACAAAACTCTTTGTGCTAAAGAAATATTCCCTATACTATTCAGAAAGAGGAACTATGGACTTAGAATGAAACTGAGAACCGAAAAGACAAAATAAAAAAGTACATGCCACAGGGCCTGCCAAAAAGAAAATCACACATCAAGAATATTAACTATCATAAACTGAAAAGATTTCCTTCACGATTTTGGAAGTGTTCCCATCATAATGTTTACCTTCCTTTCTTATATCTTTCATGGTATAAATGATTTTGTTATTTATATGGATCAACTCTAGAATCTTTCACTATGGTATATTTTCAAAGAACAGAAGAGCACTTGTGTACAAAGAGCTCAGTAATTTAATAGTCATCTAACCCCAAAAAAAGTCACTTAATATTGGCTTTTGTAGTTCAGGCCCTTAAGTTTAATTCCCTGTTCTCTATCATTTTCATTGCAATTTTGATTTGCTACTAGAGAATGACATTAGTGCCCCTTCACCTCTGGTTATAAGAAAAGAGATTCAGTAAGGTTGCTCTCATAACACCATACATTTACATACTTTTCTATTAATATAGCTAAACAAAAATTTTAAACATCAAGCAGTAACTCCCTTAAATGACTTAAAATCAAATAAAAGAAAAAGGTACAGGAACAATACAAGGTAAAAATCCCCCTAACAAGTTTGAAATAATTACAAATGATTTGAAAAAATCAAAACGAGTACCAACAGTCATTAGCTGGTGATGTATTCAGTATTAATATTTATAACTTCTTAGCCAACTTATCTAATTTTCTCTATCCTTTATATTCCCTATACTAAACTTGGTATATCATGTTTGAATTTAAGCTTTAATGCCTCTAGCAGCTTCTCTCTTAGCTACCATCTTGGAAATTTACTTTAAAGAATCTTCTCCATGATCGAGTCAAGATCTTTTGGCCCTCTTGTGTTCCTCTACAACTCAGTTATATTATGGAGAATACTTGGGAGAATAAGGCTATACTCTTCAAATATCTCAAAAACTGCCCCATGGAAAAGGTACTGGACTTCTCTTATTTGTCCCCAAAGAACAGATATAGAACCAGTGAGCTTAAATTAAAGAGACATTTCAGCTCAATATAAGCAAAATAATCCAACAACGGACTAAGAATCTGAAGACACAGTGAGCTTCCCATTATTGAAGTCTCAAAGGAAAGGTAGAATAACCATTTGTCAGGGATGCTATGGAAAGGATTCATGCCTCAGGTAGCAGTTATACTATATGGTTTCTAAGGTTCTACCCTGAATTCTATGAGTGGTCCATGGTTCTGCTATCTGAAACTGTCACTACATTTCTTATTTTCACTATAAGAAAAGTTTAGAGAATAAAAGAAGAAGATATGAAGCAGGTTACTTAAATATGCTTTCATTTACTATAGATTCAAGCTCTCTGACCTATCAACAGTAGAAGTCTTTACCAGAAACAATATTACCCAGCAACTAACCCAACATTCAAATCCAGGAACTCTCAGTTTGACAATAAATTCTGGGAAAACTCCACAACAGCCTTGCAGATACTTGGTTTTTTAACTAACACCTTATACCATACACTACAATAGCTCAAAATATAAACATGGCCTTACATTAATGGTCATACCATAAAAAGGTAGACAAGAATGAGAATGATACTTTTCACAGGTGAATAAGGGTAAAAATTAAAATAAGTGTTAGAGGCAATCATAAAAGGCAAAGTAAGAAATTTCAATTTCACAAAATTGAAAAGCTTTTACACAGAAAAAAATCAATGCATCGAACATAAGATCGGAAATAGGAAAGGGGAAGATAAATCTTTGTATCAAAGATTTCTTTTTTGTTTTTTAATATTTTTTGCCAATTTATTTTTTTATTTTTATTTATTTATTTGTTTGTTTTTAAACCCTTTTAGGCAGAAGGGCTAGGCAATGGGGGTTAAGTGACTTGCCCAGGGTCACACAGCTGGGAAGTGTCTGAGGCCAGATTTGAACCTAGGACCTCCAGTCTCTAGGCCTGGCTCTCAATATGCTGAGCTACCCAACTGCCCCCTATCAAAGATTTCTGATAAAGATATCCAAGAAATATGGAGAAGTAGCTCATTTATTTAAGACCAAGAACCAGTCAAAGATAATCAAAACATATGAATTAATAATTATCAAAAGAACTGCAAAAATATTAACAAATGAAAGATTACTCTGAATCACCAATAAGAGAAATGAAAATCAAAACCATTATGATTTCACCTCACACCAGCAAAATGCTGAGATAAGAATAGTCAGTGTTAGAAGGATTAATGAAAAACAGACACACTAACGTACAATTGGAGGACTTATGAAGTGATGCAACCCTTGATTGTGGAAAACAATTTGATTATATTTTTTAAAACTAAAATGACAACCTTTGATCCCAAAAAACCACTATTGGAATTGCCCTCAAAGTGCTCGAGGATAGGAAGAAAAGACATAAAAGCATTCATATCAATACTTGTTGTAGTAGCAAAGAGTTAGAAACAAAGTAGACCACTATCTCCTTTTTTTGAGAGTTCGTCTCTTCAGTGAATTTTTTGTGTCTCTTTCATCATTTGGCTTATTCTTTTTTTAAGTATTATTTTCTTCAATTTTTTGTCCCTCCTTTACCAAGCTGACTCTTTTTTAAATTATTTTCCTGCATTGCTCTCATTTCTTTCCCCAATTTTTCTTGTTCCTCTCTTATTTGATTTTTAAAATCATTTTTGAACTTCAGGAATTCTTTTTAGTCTTGAAACCAACAAACATTTTTCTTTGAGGCTTCAGATGCAGCAATATTGACTTTGTTGTCTTCTTGTGAGTTTGTGTTTTGGTCTTCCCTGTTACCAAAATAACTTTATATATTTAGTTTCTTTTTTTGTTGCTGTTTGCTCATTTTTCAGTCCTTTTCTTGACTTTAACTTTATTTTATTTTATTTAGACTATTTTTCCATGGTTGCAAGATTCATGTTCTTTCCCTCCCCTCTTCTGCCCCTCTCCTGGAGCTGACAAGCAATTCTACTGGATTATACATATGTCACTGTTCAAACCTTTTTTCCATATTATTCATATTTGTAATAGTGTTCTTCAAAAGCCAAAACCCAATTAGCTTTAACTTTAAAGAACTGTTAAAGTTGGGCTCTGTTCTTGTTATGAACTAGGGACTGTCCCATGCTTCAGGATTTTTGTGTAGCTGCTTTGAGAGATAGCACTGGGAATCTGTAAGTTTTCTGTTTTTCCAAGGTGGTATGATCTAAAGAGAAATGTGTTTAAAACTCCTCCTGGCCTTTCCTCTGTTTTGTGAGTGACCATAAGCACTCCTTTCTGCCCTAAAACTGTGTCTAGGGTTCCTTGTTCCCCTGAAGCCACAAGCACTAATGGCTGGTATTCCTCCTTACCTTGGCACCACAACTACAACCCAGAATTATGACCTGGATCTTCATATGGACAATGCAACAGAGTCCTGTACTCAGAGCCAGCAAAGGGATCCCTGTAATCTTCTAACCAGCTGTCTATCCCTTTACTGTCTATGGATTCAGAAATCCAGAAGTCATTGCTACTGATTCAGCCACCATCAAAGTTGGTGCTGGCTTGCTGAATTGGGGTCTGCCTTGGCAAGCTCGCCTGCACTCCACTTCCATCCTGGTACAATGGACCTTTTGTGCCAACCTTCTAAATTTTCTTGGGCTGAAAAATTGTTTCACCTCTTCTTTTTGTCAGTTCTACAGCTCCAGAATTTATTTTGAAGCTTTATATCAAAGTTATTTGGAAGACAATTTGTGAGAGATCTGGAGGATCCCTTTTCCTTCTCTGCCATCTTTAGGAAAGGCCAGTAGATCACTATCAATTAACAACTTTTGACAGATAAATATAATAGAATATAATTGTACCTAAAAAATGTGAAGAATTCATCCAATCATAAGATGATTTATTTGAACTGATATAGAGTAAAGTAAGCAGAACCAGAAAAACAAAGTGCACAATGATTACATCAATGTAAATGGAAAGAACAAAAGCAAAATGCTATGTTATTTTAATGATCAGCCCTTAGCCTTAAAAGAACAAATAGGAAAATTAATTTGCCCTTTCATTAGAGAGGAGAGGAACTGAAGTAAAGAACACCATTTTTCTAATATACTGATTTTCTCACTGGGCTTGATTCTTTATTACAAAAGATGACTGAGAAGTAGTCAGCCAACAAGCATTTAAGTCAAATCAAAAAGCATTTTATTAAGCGCCTACCATGTACTGGACACTGTTAAATGCTGGAGATATAAAGAAAGACAGAAACATTCCCTGCTCTCAAGGGGATCACAGTTTAATAGGAAAGATGGCATGTAAACTATGTACAAATATATATATATATGTGTGTGTGTGTGTGTATATATATATATATATATTATAATAAATTGGAGATAAGCTAAGAGTTGATATTTTACTCTGGAGGTAATTGCAAGACCTTTGGGGAGAATGGTAGGTTGAAGGTGGGGGGAGGGCTTAAAATGATTAGACCTATACTTTTGAACCCTGGAAGCTAAGAGATTGGAGTCAGGAGAGACTTAAGGCAATGTGGCCAGTTATAAGGCAATAACAATATTTGAGATGAGAGGTGATAAGAGCCTGTCAAAGGGCATGTGGGAGAAAGGAGCACATAAGAGAGATGTCATGAAAGTAGAAATTGCAAGACTTGGCAACTGATTGGATATGAGGGTTAATAAAAGTAAGAAACTAAAGATAATATTGAGATTACAGTCTTGAGTAACTGGATAATCTTCTTACCTTTAAGAGTAATAGGGGAGAGGCAGGAATGAGTAATAGGGAAGTTCAAAAGGAGGGAAAATTTGGGGAAAAGATAATGAGTTCTTCTTTGGAAACAGAGTTTGAAATATTTACAGGATATTTAGTTTAAGGTGCCCAATAGACAGATGTAGCTGAGGGCTGTAGTTCAGGAGAAAAAGTAGGGCTGGGTAGAGGAGATAACTGACCCCAAGGGAATTCATGAGGTCACCAAATAAGATATCATAGGAGAGAAAGAAGACCAAGTGTTGAAGAGTGTTGGGGGGGACAGCCATGTTAATGGATATGACCCAGGAAAGGCCCAGGAAAAGAGACTAAGGAGTAGTGAAATACAGAAAAACAGAGAGAGCAGTTTAATGAAAATTTACAGAAGAGAGAGTAACCTGGAGGAAAAATAATCAATAATATCAAACACTGCAGAGAAATCAAGAAAGATCAAGACTGAGATAAAATCATTAGATTAGCCAATTCAAAGGACCATCAGTAACTTTAGAGAGGGTAGGTTCAATTCAATGATAAGGTCAGAAGCTACATTATATAGAGTTTCTAATAAAGAGTAGAAGTATCAAGTATAAAGGGCTTGCTAAAGGAGCTTAGCCATGAAGGGAAGGAGAAATACAGGACAATAGTTAGTGTTGATGGGAGGATTAAGTGAAGGGTTTTTTGTTTGTTTTAGGATAGAGGAAATCTAGATGCATGTGTAGGCAAGAAAGAAAGAGCAAGTAACAGGATGAGACTGAACATAAGAGAGAATAGAAATAAAAATGATAAAAATTTGCTAAAGAAGTCCAGAGAGGTGCATGGGAACAAGGATGTTAATAGAAGATGGACCTATATCTAGAAGAATGACTATATCTTTATCCAACAGTAAAGTAATGGAAGATGTTTGCATGATATTAGGGATGAGGAGGGAAATGAACAGGAGAAAAATGTTTTCAATGAAAAAAATAAAGAAAAAGACAATCAAAGTCTTTTCTGTACCTACTCTCTCTGAGAGGCAAGCCAAAGTAGCAATGGAAAACCCAAATAAATGATTCAGGTATCACTATAAAGGACCAGTTGGAAAGTGCAAAAATATCAAAGCAGGAAGACTGATACAGAGTTTTTAGAGTTTTTATCTATCTATGGCCAAGAGAAGAAATTTAAAAGATTCTTACCTACTAAATAAAAAATATGTACATGCTTAGTTATCTGACACCTGTGCTAAATGCACCTGAACAACAACCCTTGTCATATGATGTAGTTATGGCAAGGGATCCTGGCCTTGATCTATTTGTGTTTAAACAAAACATATGATAGTCTTTCATGAGATTTCTTGTAGAAGATGAAGGAAAATATGGGTCTTGTGATAGAACGATTAAGTCAATTTATAACTGGTTGAATGATAAGGCCCAAAGAATTTATTAATTGATAGAAATCAAATTGATAGGAAGTCTTCAATGACCTGCCATGGAACTCTGCCTTCACCTTTTCCCCTCATTCAACATTTTTATCCATTACTTAGATGCTGATAAATGTCTAGATAGTAAATAAAAAATGCTATCAAATGTATGCAAGAGAAAATTGCAAAGCATAGGTAACATGCTGGATGACAAAATCATGATTCAAAAAGATAAAAATCTGATACAATGAACCAAAATTAACAAAATTATATTTATCATTATTAAAGTTCATTAATATTTACAAAGTGGTTTAGTAGTAGTTCATTTTTGAGAGAGTGGGGGGTTTTAGCTGATTGATACAGTGTGGCATAATGGATAGAGAACCAGTTTCAGGGTCAGAAAAAAATACCTCCAAAGTCCCACCTCTGATACACACTGGTGGTATGACCACAGCCAAGACATTTAACCTTTTATTGCCCAGGGGCAGCCTCTAAGAAAAAAGTTTTGAAAAGATACCAATCTGAAAGGACATAAAGCAGGGTAAAAGAAAGATTCAGGACAAAGTGATAGTGGTTTGATTATGGACAAAATCCATATTTTTATGTACAGCAATATGGTCCAGCCCTACCCTACAATTTCTTCTGAAGTCCCATTAGATTGGAGGGGAGGAGTTGACTTGCTGTCCTTATTTTCTACACCAATAGCCCAATCTAGAATGCATAAGGTACATTAGACATTTTATGTAGCTCTAAAGGACAGAATTAAGAGAATTCTCTATAAATTAGAGCAGCTCAAAAATGAAATAGGTTGCTTTGAGAAGTTCTGAATTCCAAATAACAAGAAATGCCTAAGCAGAGACTTAATAATTATTTGTCAGAAAAGATGAAGACAAAGAGGATTCCTAAACAAGGCAAGAGATTGGACCTTTTGGACCCTAAGATCCCTCCTAACTAACAGTGTATAATTCTAACTGATTATTCATCCACATGTGAAGTCATAGCTAGTAAATCCAGCTACCTTATTCAGATTAATCTAACTTAATACTTAATTCAGAAAACCTTTTTATGCTTTTTTTTCTTTCATGTCTTACCATAGTTTTAGCAAAAGCTATTTTTCAAAACTTTTCATCACTTATGAGTACCTAAATAAAAAGGAATTTTCACTGTTAAGAGTAAATGTTAAGTGTACCCCTAGTGTCCAATCATGGTGATGGCAACAAATTGCCAGTCCTATCAATAAAGAACTTAATTAAGGATGTTAGGAGAAAAATAGCAGAGATGTGGGACTAAAAAAAATGTTAAACCATAATTCAGGTATCTCCTACCCAGAGATTCCATCATAGATCCAATAACTTGCTGATAAAAAATTTCTTAAATAGTTCTCTCTCTCACTGTCTCTCTATCTCTGTCTGTCTGTCTCTGTTTCTCTGTCTCTCTCTGCAAAATCTACCCTCATATGACTTTGATTCCTCTTGTGTACTATCATATTCAAATATGTATTATAGTTATCTGTGTTTTGTAATTCCTAATAAAATTTAAATTCCCTGAGGGCAGGGATTAAATTTTATTAACTCCTCCAGAAATCAGACAGTCCCCTACACATAATAGAAACAATATTTCTTGAAGAAATGAATAAACAAACATTTCCTGAAGGAGTATCTGTTCTTAGAGTTTGTGTTCTCCCTTTACAGTGATTACTGGTAATTAATTACTGGAGGTCATGAAATTTTTTAACAGATTATCCTAAATCTCATTCTCTTTCCTTTCCTCCTGGTCTCACAGGTCTCTAAAAAGCTCAACTTTTCTTCACAACTCTATCCCAATCCAACTGAGTTGGATTCCCATTCTTCCATCTCACCATCCTCCATGAGGCAGGTGGCTAGGTCGTTATTTCTTATCTGCAATATTCCCAGGTAAATAAGCTTCTCTGTTCCATTCACATCCTCTGCCCAGAGATATCTCTGACTAAGCCCTCTTAACTCAATACTCACTTTGAGGGGAAGTCAGGTAGTAGTTAGGAGGGAAATGAAAACAAAGATTCAGATGACATTTGTGAATAAGAGTTTTTAGTACTACATTTGACAATTTGGTGCTTCATTTAAGTGTACATTACTAGAATTTTTAAATTTTCTCATCTTCAAAATACAAGGTTGCCTTAAGTATGAGATTATAGTATTCAGAACAATACTATATTTCTAAAGTCCTAAAAGCAATTAAATGTCAAAACATCAGCATATTTTATTCTCATTAACCATATTAATCACTATTCTTTCCTTTTAAGATAAATACCAATGCCTACCAATGTGGCATGAGTATGACAGTGTGGCAATGTTGGAATCTAAAAAGTTGGTTATCAAAATAGCTACCATTATTTAATGTTCAGAATAGATCCTAAATGTATTTTATGGTTCATTCTAACTCCAGAGTAGGCATAGGCACCTACAAAACACTGTCAGAATCAATATGCTCATTAACAGTCAAAAAAATCACACAGGCATCTCTAGACTATCTTATAGTTCAGAAAGCAGACTTCCAAAAGTTGAGTTCTAGCTCCTCAGTGGACAAACCTTGTAAAATACATGCAATCACTTTCATTTTTAATAAAAGATTTTTTCTTAACTATAATATCACAATGCTTTTTTAAATGACTCACAAATGAACATATATAAAATTATAATAAAGGAAATTATTCATGAAATAAAATTTAGAAATGTAATGCCAAGTATTAACATTTTCTAAAGTTAAATTTGAAAGCTTTACTAGACAAAACTGGTTTAGCATATAAAAGATTCATTTAACACAAACTCCTCATAATTTCACTTTTAAAAATGTAACTTTTGCTAGTTGATTTTTTCCCAAATATGTCATGAGAGACTGAAGTAGTGATTCAAGAAATTCAAAATAAATTAGCAAAAACTTTGTCTAGTTCCATAGAAATAAAACAGTACTTATGACTAGACTCCAATGTAGTCATAAGTTTTCCACTTAGAAAGCTGTATTTTATCTGATAAAAGATTCAGGAAAATGTCATGTAACACTCCTGCGCATATGACCAACTCATCATCCCATCAAAAATTTCTATAGCAGCACCAGAATTTTCATTTTCAAGATACATGAGCTTTTGTCAAATAGTGACATCTCCCCTGTAATATGAATTTTCAATATGATATAAAAAATGATGGATATATCACACATTTCAGAGAGCACAGAGAACAGCAACCTGTCAATGAATTTAAAATTTGAGACAACCTATTTGAAGATCTATTCTCTAAAAGACCAGTACACTTTTATAAACCATATAAATGTAAAAGTTGCAAATATTTTATTGAATATGAGGAATAAGTTCTTCTTTCCACAAAACATAATTGTTGCTCCTGTTGCTTAGACTATTGTCTTTTCATTAGCATTTTTATTTATGTTGATAATGCTATAAATTCCTATGTAGAGGGGAAATTTAATCAAAAGTTGTCATTGCTAGGAAACAAAGCATTGACTGACTCCTCCCTTCTATTTATATTTATTGTGTAAGTCCTCATGAGTATACATTTACTGATCACAAGAAAAGGTGCTAAGTTACTCATAAGAAAAAAATGGAAAAGCAAAAGTACTAAACTGATTTAGACACTTTTACTTGAGCCTGTGTCTTCTGACAATTTAAAAATATAGAACTACTTTAAAATGCTCTCATACTAAGCCAAACAACAAAACAAGTACAGTGACATTTAAAACTTCCAGACAGAATTAACCAAAAGTATAGTACCAGAAATACTAGCAATTACTGTTTTCATATAGTAAAATAATAAAAGCATTAATTTACAAAGGCCTTAAAAGTAGTTTAGAGAAAAATTATAATACCTAAAAGAGGAGCAGATTAAGAAGGGTAAAAGTCATCATTAAAATAGAGGATAGATAGTTTTTTTCTCCTGAGTTAAAAATCTTTATAAGTGGAACATTTTATAAAATTATACAAATTTCATAAACACTGAAGATCAACAGAAGCTTAATGATCCCGTCTTTCCCTATACAGGGTTCTCTAAAATAGATTATGTACAGAGTTCTTTCCTATGATTTTCCATAAAATTGTCAGTGAGTACCAGCTAAGCTTCTCTAAAATGACTAAAAGGAAAAGAGCTACATTAATTTTTAAAAAGAGGTAAGGTGTTAAAGATTTTTTATTTGTTTTTTAAAAGGTCATTAAATTTAAATGGAATAAGATGTTAAATGGAATGGAATATGTTCTTGATTTTGAATAAATATTTCAAAATAGAAAAAAAATTCTACTGTAAACATTCATTCACTTGGGCATTTCAAGTCACCAGATCATCTTTCCTCACTTTAGAAACCAGTAATGAGTTCAGCCACAAGTAAAAGTAACTATCAGGACCAGAAATCAGCAACAAAGTGAGAGCTCCTTTGAAACTTTTGAACAACTAATCTTAATCCTTGTCCTGGGCTATACATCCAAGTCAATTCAACAACTTAGGAAAACTGAGGAAGTGGAGGGAGGGAGAAGTGAGAAAGGGAATGAAAATAACTGAAATTTAAAGTGACTTGACATTTAATAGTTCATGCCTATTGGTGGCTTGTCATCCACCATTTAAAGAGACTGAGTTACATGGAAGAATCTCTGATGTGGAAAAACATGAATCAATTGCAATTTTGAAACAGATAAATGTTCCCTGGTAATTAAAAAAAAAAAGAAAGAAAGAAAGAAAGAAAGTGAGTGATAATAAAACCAAAGCTCAACTACCATGTTTCTCAATTTTAAAAGGATTTTTACACGTCTGAGTTAGTTCTATTTAGTAAGGACTATGTGAGCCTTTTTTCTTGACTTCTTTCCACTCTGATTCTTCCATTAAAACACAGTCTAAAGTTAACCCTTTGTCCTCCAAAATGGGTTCAATTATTCTTTTTGGCACAACTTTAGAGATAGGTAAAGGCTGACAAGTATTTTGTCACTAAAGCTGATTTCTCAAAGAAAAAGATAGTAAGAGAGAAGAAGAGGAGGAAGGGAAATTGGGTTTGCAGCTAGCTTCAAACCTACAGAAAGGATTATACAAATATTTCTATATTATCATGCAGAAAATACTTATTGATCACAAATGCTATTCCAATTAATTTTTTAACACAAAAATTAGAATCGTTCTAAATCAGCATTTCTTAGTTTATAAGGAAACAGGATAAAACATTTTATATAAACAAAATAACTCTTGATCCTACCTTGTGCCAATGCCTGAAACATGTGGAGCTGAAGCAAGAGAAACGCCCACCATCCACGACAGAAGAAAAAGAAACATAAGTTGAACTTTATCATTTGTTTTCTCCAGCTATTCCTTCGTGCCATAATCTCTCCTCCGACCTCTCTTCCAATCATTATTTCCTCCCTGATTGCCTTCAGATCCGAATGCACGTTTTCATCATCATCCTTCCCAGCCCACTGTGAGGTTGGGCTTTCTTTGGTTAAGTGGGAACTTGTATTCCTGTTGCTCCAGTGCTGAAGTTTGGGGGATACTGGCTTCTCTTGTTCATAAGAGGCAAGGATCTGGTGGCTTGTGCTCACTTGGCATGCAACCCGAAGGCAATACTCCGTGTGCATGACTGTATTATAATCGCCATCTAAATCAATGAATCTTGTAGAACTATTGATTGCACCAAAACAACCAGTCAGAAATGTGAAACACATGTTTCTCTGCCTTGTCACATCCAATGCCTTCCACACAGGCTGAGACAGAGCAAGTTTACTGACGCTGGCTAGTATTTCGGTAAACCTGGATCCTTCATCGCAGCACTATAACAAACATGAGATTGTTCCATTCTATGGAGCCAGCAACTGCAGACGGCAAGCCAGAGAGTACCTTTCAATACCGCAAAGAGGACGAAAACTATATTCCCTTTAGATTTTTACTGATCGTGGTAGTTCCCAGGTTTCATTTCCCTGTGAAACATTAGATTCTTTTACCATTTGGGGAAAAGAAAAAAAATAGAAAAAAAGGGAGGGAAGGAAGCACTCTTATCATTATCCTCCTATAGGGACAATTTACTTCAGACCACTGCAAAATTAGCTGGATAGTAGATAAGGGGAGTCTCCAAACATCCTCCAACCTCTTAGTTGCATGCACCCAGGAAAATGCAAGTGTACCCGCTTTCTTCCGATACAAAAAAGATCTAATCTGTGCTGGAAGCAGGCAGAAGAGGGTAGGATATGAAAACGGTTGTCTCGGGCAGGTAAGTGGCTTAGTTCTCGCTGAGGTTGCAACCAGCCTACAGAGAGGGTGACCAGGTTGGGGG
>NC_058130.1:208291804-208331592 GCF_016433145.1 Gracilinanus agilis
GGTGGGGGGGGGGGGGGGTGATGATGGGGAGAGCAGTTTGGGAAGGAAAGAGGTGAACTAAGAAAAAGCCACTGCGGGTGGGGATGGGTGTGGGTGTGTGCAGGAGAGGCTAGGGGAGAGAAAGGAAGAGAAAGGCTAGAGGAGAGGAAGGGGGAAGGTTTGCACTGGCAGGGAAGGGCAAGAGGGGAACGGTACAGAAATGAGGGTTTAGGGCTGGGTAACAGAGAAATGAGAACGGAGGGGAAGAAACACAGATCTAAAGGGAAATAGCCTGAACTCTTACTGGTAGTTCCGGAGGACAGTCGAGAGCACCCAGTGCTCAAAAGGGAAATGGGTGAGGACAGAGGATGAGGGAGCTGAGGGGGATGGGGGTGGGGGCAGTGAAAAAAACAGGATGAGGGAAATGAAGAGGTAAGGGATAGTCCCTCTAGCCCAAGATCTCTTCCAACAGCTGGAGGTGGGTGGTGGAGAGGGGGAGTGTCTGCCTGGGGTGAAAGACTCCTGGACTTGGGGGGACTGATGTGGAGGAGAAAAAGAATGCTGTGATGGGGGGGGGTGTCTATTAGGGTGGCGGACCCGCTGAAGTGAGGAGGGTGAGGATGCTGGGGAGGAAGGACTGCTGGGATGAGGCGAGTAAGAATGCCAGAAAGGGGACTGCTGGTGTGAGGGGGGTAAGAATGGTGGGTTAAGGGGGATACTAAATGGAGAGTGTGAGAATGCTGGGGAAAAGGAGATTGCTGGGATTAGGAGAGTAATAATGCTGCGGAGGGGGTATTTATAGGAGAGGGCGAGAATGCTGGGGAGGGGTTGTTTGCGGTGAAAGACTGAAAATGCTGGGGAGAGGGGACTGATGGGGTTAAGTGAGTAAGAAGGCTGGGGGTTTTGTGGGGAAGAAGGTAAGGACGCTGGGAAAAGGGGATCCCAGGCTTAGGGGGTAAGTAAACTGGAAACAGGGGGGTGTTGGGATAAAGGGTGTGATTATTGGGAAAGGGAGAACTGCTGAGGTTAGGGGATTAAGAATGCTGGACAGGGATTCTTGGGGAGGTGAAAATTTTGGGGAAAGAGAATTGACTACTGGAGTGAAAGGGGTAAGAATGCTGGGGAGAGAAATTCATGAGGGGGGAGTGTAGCAATGTTGGGAAGGGCGATGAATGGGGTTAAGGGGTATGCTCGGGAGGGGGCGAGCTGGGAGAGAGGGTGAAAATTCTGGGGTACGGGACAGGGAGTGTTTGTGCTCGCTCTTCACAAGTCACCCCACGAACTGCTGTCTCGGACCTCCCTCCCCCATCAGCCACCCCGGACTCCTCCAGCATCCCTAGAAGCTACGAGCAGCAGCAGGGGAGCAGAGGGCGTCCGAGGGTCTCTTGATACCGCAACAGCTGGAAGTGGGAGGGGGCACACTCAGGATCATCCCCTTAGCAGAGGAGGACAAGGATGGGGATGGAGGCGGGGGTCCACCCTCACTGTCCCCCTCCCTCCTTTCTCCGCCTTCCGGACGCACCCACGGAGTGCCCGCGGAAAGTCCGGGAGGCTGCCTCATGATCCTTCCCCGACGCCCGATTCCTTCCGCGGCGCTGCCCCCAAAGAAAAGTGAGACGGAACAGAGGCTCCTCAGCTCGCCCGCCACCCTCCAGCCGCCGCCGCCGCCGCGAGAGCGCGGCCAACACTCACCCGCCGCCGCCGCTGCCGCCGCTTCCCATTCACAGCCCGGCCGCACGCGCCGCCCTCAGCCCGGAGCTGATTGGAGGAACCGCGATGGCTCTGGCGTGTCCCGTTCTTCCCTCCGCTACTCCCCCCCTCCCTACCGCCCCGGCCCCGATCCCGGCCCCCCTCGGTTGTTTTCAAACTATCGGGGGCCCGCCCGCGTGGAATTTTGCGCCCTCCCTCCCGGGTCCCCTCAGGCCGCTTTCCGCGCCTGCTACGCCCCCTAGGGACCTGCGGTGGGGACTGCACGGCCCGCCGGGCGCCCTGGCTAAGGCAAGAGGGTTGGGCTGGTTGGCGGCGTCCGCCGGGCCCTGGCTGCACTCGCTCGCAAGCCTAGGCGCGCCCGGGCATCCCGCGGCGCAGAAGGCAGACGGCCCCCGCCCCCTGGATCCCCCGGAGCTACTCCTACTACGGGAGGGGAGGGCAGAGCGGGGACTTGCAGTTGGCAAAGAGAAGAGGGCGCCTGGAGGGACTGGGAAGTTTCCGCTCGCACAGGTGCTTCGTCTCTGCCAGGTTCAGGCTGCAGAGGAGACTGCGGGCAGCCAGGAGAGAGCCTCCTTCTCGTCTCCCCCTCAGACTGAATCCAGCTGTTTTCCCGCAGCTGGACGAGAAGGGGATGGTGAAATCATCTAGCAATGCTCTAGTAAAATGGGATCCTATTAAACACGGGGTGGGGCTCTTTCGGCTCCATAACGAGTAAAGAAATAAAACTTGGCTCCTATCTCGGCTGGAACTTAAAAAGAAGTCAGAGATTTATTTGGTTTTGTGGGGTTTTCTAACTGTATTTATGTCGTTATTTATCTGTTTACTAATTTGATTGTCTATTTACTTGTCTGCTTATTTATTTGCTTGTTTATTCATTTATAGTTAAGTGTAAAACGGAATGGAAAGAGAAACATTTCCTTAACCTTAACGCCAGCCCCATTGCTTGCTACTCCAAAAGTGCAGAGAATGAAGGCTTCTTCTCCCCTTCACCCCTAACTTGCCTGCCAGCTGAGGTTGCTCTTTCCCCCTCCCCAGCCACCCCCCCCCGCGCCCCGGGGTTGAAGCTCAGTCAGGAGCTCGTCCCCCGGGAGGCTCCGTGTTTGTGTTTCCTTGCTACCCATTGCTAGGTTTCTTATCTCATAGGGGGAGGCACCTCGGGTAGGAGAAAAAAAAAAAAAAGAAAGAAAGAAAGAAAAAAATACCTGTTTTTTGTTTGTTTGTTTGTTTGTGTTTTTGGTGGTTAAACACTAAGTTACCTTAATTGGAAATGAGAAACTCGCTCAATTGGGTTTTTAATTACTAGTAACAAAGCATAATGGCTGCAAATCTGCTTCCTGAAGAGTTTAGAAGTTCAGTTGATGGAAGCTTTCAAAGTTGTCTTTGTCCTATAAAGAAGAATGGGAAATGGGTGCTTTTCTTGAAACAATAAGGTAATCCAGGAACCAGGGGTAATGGTGCTGATTTTCTGTGACGTATATGTGCTATTCTTCTCTTAGAACTTAAAGAGATAGATTGTTCAGGCTTTTTTCCTCACTTTACTTTGTAGCAGTTCTTGACAATAGTAAATCCATTGATGGTGAACATCAGTGTTATGTCTGATGGCAGCAAGCATCAGTAGCCTGAGGAAATACAGGACTAGCACTGTGGGTGGCATTACATTTTCTGTTTGTAGCAGTGGGCCCATACTCATTTACATGGGTATTTAAGTTTCTCAATTAATCCTTTAATCTTAAAAAATTAAGTTAAAAATTATTCCAGTCAGGTCCAACTTGTGGGGAGGGGAGAATTTACATGGCCCCACACCATATGGGGTTCTTCCAAAGCATTTTCATAGCCATTATTTTATTTGATCTTTTTAACAATCCTGAAAGGTAGTTAGAAGGGCCATTATTATCCCAATATAACAGATAAGAAATTGAGGCCCTGGAAAATGTTTAATGATTTATCCAAAGTTGAACAACTGATTCATTGCAGAACCAAACTGAACCTAGGACTCTATTCCAAATCTAGTTTATTTTCTATTATGATTCATTAGGGGTCTCCCTTAAAATAAGGCCTCGATTCTCAAAAGTAGTATACTTTAGTAAAACCCCATTAAAATGTACCTATGTCAGGCATAGAAGATCTCTGGCCTTTTTAGAAGATAAATTTAGAAGATAAATATAATCCTCAGCTTAATTTCATCTGACATGTAACAAGAGATAATCATTAATGATTTTAGTTGCAAAAATGCAACAATGATTTTAAAAAGTTTTATCAGGAATAATCTAAAAGGCCACAAGATATCAGTACTATGCCATTTTAAAAAACTTCTCTGTAAAATTAAATGTATTACTCCCTGCCTAATTGGATAGGGTGTTAGATTTTTTAAATTAAAGGTGAATGGATAAGCAACTTAAACATAAAATGATCACATCATTACAAAAAAAAGAGATGAGTGGAAGGAAGTTCCTTTTAGAACAATAATTAAAGGGGGGAAATTCATAACAAAACAACTGATGGTGGAGATGAAAGAAGACAACATTTTAATAAAATTTAAAAGATCTTATAGAAAATTGGTGCAACTAAAATAAGGAAAGAAATTTGTGTGAGCAAAATATTGGTGTCAAACATTTCTGATTTAAGTCCACAATATAATAGGGAATTTTCACAAGCATAAGACTGATCTACTTACTATTAGAGAGCAATAAAATGTTATGAATCATTTTCAGAAAAAGGAATACAAGATATCAATAACCATATAAGAAATGACCAAATCACTAAAACCAATAGAAATGTAAATTAAGTCAACTGGTGTTTTGTTTATTTTTTTTTTGCCTCGAATACAGAAAATTAGTAAAGATGGTAAAAGCCAGAAATAGTTAACATTGGAAAGGCTGTGGGAAGACACCCATTCATACACTGGCAATTGATACAGAAACTGATCCAGCTACTCTTAGAAAATATATCAATAACTGTTCTTACCTAGTGATTATCCTAGCAATCCTTCTACTGGTCATAAACCCCAAGGAGGTCAAAGACTGGAGAAAGTGGGGAGGGAGTATTAATATGACAAAATATTCATAATATTCAAAGTAATAACCAAAAAGCCAGAAAAGTGAGTATCCATCAGTCAGTGACTGAAAAGATTATGTTATATGAATACAATATAATATTATTGCATCATAGGAAATAATGAAGATGAGAAATTCCAAGAAACACAGGAAAATTTGTATGAACTAATTCAGTGAAGAAAGAAGAACCAAGGTAATGATATCCACAATGACTAGAATAAATGAGAACAGCTTTAAAAATCATCTAAACCCAGATGAAATGCAGTGACCAATGTTGGTCCCAGAAGCCAGTTCATGAATTATGCCTACTTTTTCTCACAGTGAAAGTTGAGGAATTGCTGCTATGTCATTCTGTTTTGGTAACTTTTTCCTTGTAAAAAGGGAGGGTGGAGGGGGCGGGTTTCAGGAAATGACTACCTCAATAAAACTGTTTTTTTAATGATTTGGGGTGGGAGGCAATATAAAAGACATGGGAGGGACAAGTTTTAGGGGTGATATAATGAGGAAAAAAGAAATTTCTAAAAATACCTTCTAAATGTAAATTTTGGTAATATTTATCCATTTCTAATCCAAAAAGTTATTTTTTCCTTCTTCCAGGAAGAGATATTTCAGAGATTTGGCACACATCAAGTTTGCATCTCTATGTCCTTGTTTTGTTTTGTTTCTTCCTTTTTCTTCTCTTATCCTTAATAGATGATGATAAAAAATTGAAGTGTTTTATAGCATTTTATGTTCTCTCTTCTCAGTGCTTTTATTCTAAATGTAGCACCCCCTCTGGGCTTCTCACTGGCAAGTCCCCCATTACATAAAAACATATTTGCCAACACTCTAATGGGGAGGAGAGGAATGGAAGGAGGAGACTGGAGACTCACCAAGCAGTTTTAAAAATTGTAAAATAGGTTTTTTTGATTAACTTAGGAATGGCAAGAAGAATTGGAAGGGAGGGGTAACTGTTCATATGAGACTATGCAATAATGAGTACAATTCCAAACTGAACTAAATGTCCAACATGTAATCACCATGTCACCAAATTTGAAATGAATCCTGATTTGCAACTGTTGAAAGGAATTATAAGGGGAGTGGGGAAGAAAAACATTTTGTAACAAGGTCAAGGCAAGAAGAATACATGTCTAAATTTGTAGTCTTAAAATTCCTCCCTTCATGGATTTAGCCCCAAGGTTGAAACATTCAGTGTAACTGCAGATGTGTGATTTGTGACAAGTTTGTAATACATATCAGTTGTTTAGTGGTGCATGTTGGAACCAGCTTTTTTTTAAAGTGCTATCCATTTAAAATTTTATACATAGATGATGCTTCTTTTAGCTCCATATCTCTGATCATATGATGGATTATTTCCCATTTCTCTCTCAAATAAAATTGTTTTTATATATGTAACCAGTTTCTTTTTTCCTGTTAGTCAAGAGAAAGTTCCCCCTCACCTATAAGTGATATCCACAACATGGATGAAAGAAAGGACATAAAGTGACCTGGCATGAGCAAACCAAGATTCTTTTTATTAAAAGTTTACTATATACATCAGATTCTTTCTTTGTTAGCACTCAGAGCATCCTATAATATAAAAACAAGAAGCTTATTTTCCCCAAATACCATCAGGCTACTCCAAACTTTATTTGATATAGGGTTCAGCTATCAATTTTTTCAAGTATCTTTGTTTGATAACCTGACCACCTGTTAACTCCTGCAAAGTACTAACTGATTCATAGTGTTCAATGCAGCTTGGATTCTGGTTACCATAAAACCTATCTTTCTTCCCATAAAACCTAACTAGAATCCTTGGAGTTGCTCTTGATAAAGCAACCATGAAAAGGAATTCTAGATATTTTCCAGGCCACTAATTTATTTAGCCTTGCTCTGAAAATGCAAACAGGTAATAATATCAATTAAATTAGCATTCATTACTAATTGCCCAGTATAAATTTTTATTTGCCTTGGGTGAGTGGTCAAGTACCTATTTGTACCTATGGGAATAACTCCCAAGAGAGAGACTTTATTGAAAAATCTAACGTTTAGAGATGTAGCAGGCTATTTCAGATCAAGGCCACCTATCTTGGTAATTCCTTGGTTTTTAGAATTTCAATTATAATACAACCTTCAAGAGATAATGAAAGTCATTGCTTTATCATCAGGTATTTGCTTAATTGTGAGGAAACTTGCATCCTGGTCACCTTTAAGCACCTAGTTTTCCTCATGTTCTTTAGGATCCTCAGAGAGAAAACACTGAATATGAAATAAAATAATTGTTTTCCTTCCCATATCTTCCTTTCCAGACTACAATGGTTGGTCTCCAAAGTAGAGATTTAGGGGAAAACCCCTTAACCATAGTCAGAGGCACCTTAGAGATATGTAAGCAACCAATTAGATGCTGAGAAATTTGACACCATTTACTCTCAAACACCCACCTGTCATGGGACTAGTCAGTCACCAACACAGCCAGGCCACTCCCTTCACCTATTATCAATATTTCCCCACTCAGCCATCTTCTCCCTTGGTGTAAGCTCCCATTTCTGGCTTCCAGCTATTATATAAATTTTCAGCCTCTTTCTTTTTGTGCCACATGTCAACTCTTAGTGGTGATTGCAACCTAACCAGGATCTGGACACCATTAAATGCAATGTGGCTTGGGAAAATCCCATTGTCCCCCCTCCCCAGAATACCCACTGCCCCTGCTTCCTAGATAACTTCCTGGGTATGGCAGACATCTTGTGATTGATTCTGGGCTGTAGGGCAATGGTTGTTGAGTAACAGCCTCACACAACATAACCCACCTTTCCATTTTTGGTAAACCAATACAATTCTCACTACATAAACAGGCATGGATACATTGTATTCTATATCACAGTCCCCCAAAATCTGCTCTACTTCAGAATTTTCCTATTTCCAACAAAGGCATCAATATCCCTTTCACTTACCCTGGATTTCAACCTTTATACCATTCTCTACTCTACATTCCAATCAGTAGCCCAGTCTTGTTTCTATCTTCTCAAAACCAATGTCCCTTTCTCTCTACTGAAATAGAGACCACTCTAGTCTAGTTCCTTATTATTTCCTGCCTGAACTATCTTAATAGCCTCCTAATTAGTCTTCCTGTCTCAAGCAACTCCAGTTTCTCCTCTCTTCTACTCAGCTGCCAAAGGAACTTTCCTAAAGTTGCTGGTCTGAACATATCACTCCCCTATTAAATAAACTCCAATAGCTTTACATTGACTCTAAGATCAAATGTAAGCTCTGCTGTTGTACAATTAAAATGCTTCACAACCTGTCCCCAACCTACTTTTCTATCCTTTCTTTAGATCATTCCCTTAACTATACAGTGGCCTTTTTTAGAGTTCTTCTGTGGATTCCTTCCTAGAGAGGGTAAGGGTCAGCCTTGAGACAGAAGGATGAAAGGCACATTGATGAGAATATTGGGAGTAAGGACTCCCTGAGATGTTTGTTCTCTCTGACCCAGCCAGATAGAATGCGGGAGGGAGGAAATGCAGGGAGAGGTAATCCTTCCACTTTGGGATGACAGTCAGATAGTGGGAGTGAGAGGGATACAAGGGAAAATGTAGGCAATATAAAAAAAAGTCAATTAAATTTTACCTTTATAGGAAAGGGGATAAAATAAGGGCTTTGTGAAAGAAACTAATGCTTTGGAGAGAGTATTTTTAAAAATAATATTTGGAAACATTTCCTAGCACTATATGATTGTGTTGCCCCCCCCCAAAATGTAAATATATCACCTATAAAAATTTTCTTACCTGCAAATTTTAAGAACTTGGAAACAGAATTTATTAACCAATTCTAAAATCCTCCAAATGAAGAGTTTCTTTGGGTTTTAAAAGCATGAGTTAAGATGTAAAAAATACCACAATTTGGATTCATTTTCAAGAATAGCTGATTAACAATAGTGAAGAAGGGAATTCACTAGTTAATTATCAATAAAATCATTTGAACAAATTCTGTATGCAATTGTAAATAAGCATCATGATATAGTAAATGCAGCCAGTGAAGCACTTCTTGCAGTTGGAGCTACATATCTGTGTGAGGTAGCCTTTTTTTCTGGTGGGACAACCACTAAAATCAAATATCAAAGTAATCCCCTTGGAGCTATGTGCATATATATCATTTATTAATCAAAATGCAATTTTAGAACTTCATGCTCAAAAATGTTTACAGATGGGGAGGGATGCATGATTAAAAAACTTTGAAAACCACTGCCCTAAAAGGAAGAGGGGGACAGTCTTCAACTGTCAAATGAGAGGGGAAGTTTGCATCAGATTTAAAAGTCTAATGTCTGAGATATATTGGTGGCTGACACAAATGATTATCATATCATAATCATTCTCCATTTGATAGATGATCCAAAGGATATGAACAAAGAGTTTTCAAAAGGAGAATTGCTTATTCTCAACAACCACATGAAGAGATGCTGTAAATCCCTAATAAGAGAAATGCAAATTTAAAAAACTAAGCTTTTACCTCACATATCAAATTTGCAAAGATGATGAAAGATGTAAATAATTTTGGAAGGACAGTGGGGAAAAAAAGCTACACTAATGCACTTGTCAGAGCCAAGCTGTAAAGTGGCCCACCTGTCCTAAAAAACATGTGAGAATTACTTGAGAAAATTTCCTAAAACATTCATATCTTTTGACCTAAAAGCTTCACTATTAGATATCAATGGCAGAAAGGTCCCATATATCCCAAAATATTTATAGTAGTGTTTTGGAGGTAACCAAAAACAACACAAAAAATAGTCATCAGTTGGGAAATGGCAGAACAAACTCTGCATATGAATATAGGGATCCTGATTTCTTTGGCTTAGGAAATTCCTAAATGAGACAATTCTCCCTACCTTGCAAATGTTCTGCCTCTTATCATCTTAAAGAGCTGCCAGATGCCTAAGACACTGAGAGGATGACTCGCCCAGGATTATGAAGTCAGTATGTGTCAGAGGCTGTACTTGAACTCCGTATACCTGGAGCAAAGGTCAGCCTTTTATTAACTATGCCATGGTGCACATCTCATGTCTGAATGCAATGAAATGTTATTAAGTCATAAAAATGACTTAGGAACATGATGAATATGGGAAGATGTAGACGAAATGATGCAGAGAAAAGATAGTACAATCAAGATAACAACATGTACAATGGCTATGCTGATGTAAATGATGAAGCACATAGGAGAAATTTGTATTCCTGGGATAAATTCAGGTAAGAAAGTTGGAGCAGACCTCAGAGGTGGTATAGAGAATATTTTCACAATAGGTGCTGTCAGATTTTAATGGATATGACAACCAATAAATGACATGTGAGATACATACGGTCCAAATGAAAGGTAATCTCAGAAGGAAGGCACTGGAGAGGAGAAAAAGGGAGAGAGAGACCAGGAAAAGCTTGCTGAAGAAGGTAAGTTGAACTGAGTCTTGATCATCCACTAAAAGGAGGTGAGAAAGGAGCGCATGAATTCAGTGTAGCTGAATCATAGAATATATCAACTGGAAAGGCAAGAAGGGGCCATGCTGTGAATAACTTTAAATGCCTGATAAAGGACTTTCTATTTGATCCTGGAAGTTAACAGGTAGGCACTGGAGTTTATTGAGAAAACAGATGAGATGGTCAGATCTGCACTTTGGGAAAATTACCTGGAGGTGGTTGGGGGGTGTGGATAAAGTTCCAGGAGTCAAAAAGACTCCTTTTCTTGAGTTCAAATTTGTCCTCAGACAGATTACTAGTCGTGTTATCCTAGGGAAGTCACTTTACCCTGTTTACCTCAGTTTCCTCATCTGTAAAATGAGCTGGAGAAAGAAATGGCAAGCCAGTATTTCTGCCAAGAAAATCTAAATAGGGTCACAAAGAATCAGACACGACTGAGAATAACTCAACAAAACTTAGAGTTGAATGTGCTCCATGACTGCACAAGTTGACAGAAGACCACAAGGTAAGGTGGGAAGAAAGCTGACTCCAATATATGCTGGCATCCTAGTAGAAAGCCCCATTCACCACTATACTAGCTAGAGCTTTGCTAAATGAAAGCATCACTAAAAGCATCTGTACACAAATGAAATGCAATGACAAGTTCCAATTCCAGAGAACAAATGATGAAACATGCCTCCCTCCTCCAGATAGAGAAGTGGAAGGGTACTAGTTCTATTGCAGATGTTGTCAGCTGGGCTTTTTAAAAAATTCTTCTTCATTGTGACAAGAGAATTTTCTACATAAAGAAGAGAATATTGGGAAATGTCTACAAAGTAAAAAAAAAAAAGAAAAAACTACATGAAAATATTTTCAAAGTACAATCTTCCCTATTTAGTTGTTTTACATGTTTATTTTTTTCTATAATACATTATTAGCTTTTAGATAATGGAGCTGATTCCTAGAGCTGACAAGTACTGTTTTGATACAAGAAGATGCTTCCTTTTGGTTAAGTAAGACTAATTTGCGTGAAGTGGAGCAGTGAAGAGAGAGCCAGACCTGGAGTCAAACAGAGGAGAGTTCAAATCTGGCCTTAGACACTTAATAACTGTGACTCTAGGCAAAACATTTAACTCTGTCTGCTTTGGTTTCCTTATCTGTCAAATGAGCTGGAGAAGGAAAAGGCAAACCACTCCAGAATTTTTGCAAAATCCCCAAGGGGTCATGAAGAGTTGGATACACATGAAAAACAACAACAAAGACTACTTAATGTGAGAGTTAAAGGGGCACTAATAACATTAGCATTCTCCTAAATTGAGAATGGGCAATTTATGGGGCATAGTTTAGTGACCCCTGGAGCAAATGTGGAGAGCAATTTATCTGAACCTCTTTTTTGCACCCTTACTTTCTTTATGTCAGTCTGCCCATTCATCTCCCCCTACCACCTCCCCCACACACACACCATGATCTATGCAGTCCTGTTGACCTAATGTTCTACTTCTCAGAGTGGCACAAGCAGACATTTAGCAGGAGGATGTAAAATTGGAGACCTTAAGAGCAGAAGGAACCTTAGACATTGTCTAGTCCATCATAGTTGTCCTATGATGTCTGTCTCCAAGGTTCACGCTGTATACTCAAACATCCTAATTATCACAATAATCCATAATGGACCTGTCATGTAGGAATTTAAATGAACCTTTCTGGAAGCTATTTATATTTTCAACCTGTACCATTTCTTGACAGTAATTAGTCCCACAAATTTACTGCTTTCCATATAAAATAGTACTTTTATTTGTGACAAGTTTCTTTCCTCCAATCTTTAAGAGATATTCCTCCAGTTTTAATATCCTAGGATTTAATGAACTGGACTCTATCACCCATTCTCTACTTTTTATGACTCCAGACTTCCATAACAATAGCTCACATTTAAAAAGGACTTTATGCTTTATTAGTACTTTCCTCACCATAATCCTGTAAGATTATTGTTGCCACAGTGGTTTGAAAACTGATTGGCTTCCTTGGATATGTAGTTCAAAGGGGAAAGTATTCCCTCTCAGTCCTGAGAGCTTTGACACTTGAAACTATTGAGATCTCTGAGATAGAAGGAGGACTTGAATCACACCTTTGGAGTTCTTAAAGAGGTACACATTTTCTCTGAAATGGGAAGAGGGAAAGGAATAAAGACTACTGAAGTTCAGCAGCTGTAGCAGTGGGGAGACAAGACCCCAGCTCCATCCAGAGCTTAATATGCTGAGCAAAAAAAAACAAACTGGTGGTATTGGGGCAACTGGTGAAAGGAAAAATGAAAGGGGAAGCTGGAAAAGAGAAAGTGAATTGAGAAGCAGAGCTTTGGCAGGGAAGGGAGAAGGTTGAAGAGGATGACCTGATCCCTACAGGCATGTCAGAACAAAAGACTAGGACTGAAGCAACCAATTATATCCACTTCTTCAATTACTGAGGGAAGTTAAAAAAAAATCTGTTCTTTCTCCCAACTTCCCCTCCCTGTGACTGTGCTGATACTATAAAATATTTTACTCTTTTACATAAACATTCTATCATTTTGCTAGAAATATAAAGAGTTCAAGGGTTAGCTAGAGATCAATAAAAATTTAAATTAAATTATATCTAAATCTCTATCTGAATGTTAGAAATGTTCTTATCTGGGGGATCCAAGCTCCTGTATTAATAGTTGATCAATAACTTTTCATCTGCTATCATTGCTATACAATAGGTTGTTCTGAGGGCAATAATATTACCCCAGACTAAAAAAAAAGTTAATTGTTGTAATAGTGTGGCTGATTAAATCTCCCCAGAGAAAGTGAGTAAGTAGAATATGGCAGTGACCAAAGAAAGGATCACCCCTTAAACAAATCTGCAGGGTCAAGATAGGTAAGACCTAGAAAGAATTCAACTCTGCCTTTATCAAGCAGGGAAACTGGAATAAAAAGAAGCAAGCACCAGTAGCCAATTCCAAACTCCACAAAGACACTTACCAGTATTATATTATCCACGTATTTTCAGATGAGGAAACCAAGGCTTAGAACTAAAAAATTATTTCCTCAACATCACACAGCTAGAAATCACAGAGTCAGGCCTTAAACACTATGTACCACATTACTGACTTTTAAAATATCACTTCTAAAGAGGTCTATTTCTTTTCCCACACATTTCATCTACTTGATCATTTTAGTTGTACTTTCAGAACCTTCTTCACTTCCCTATGTCTGTTTGGAGATTTAATGAGTAGAACTTTCCTCATTATTCCAAGTATGAAGTATCCTGGAAATATGATGGAATGAGAAGTAACCTAGAATACAATTTCTTCCCTGACATACCATGTAAACCGGAAAAGAACTGAAATATACAGTAGTGGTCTAGAAAGGAAAATTGAAAGAACTTACCACAATAGTGACAACTTTGTTTTATGAAACCCCAAATTTACCTTTGTCCTATGGGAAAACTTGCTTTGGAGAAACTCCTGGCTGAACCATAAGCTATCCAGCACCCATTAAGCACCCTGAATATGAATGATAGAGATATGCAAGTCTTAAGTACCTTTTTGGTTACTTGGTTTCTCTCACTATCTTTGGGCCTCTCAGATACTCTAGCCTCAGGCTACAACCTCTTTCTCAAGCCTCTATGTAACTAATCATTGTTTCTCTGGTTATATTATTCCCTAATGAGTATGCAAGAACCCAGGTTCTTCAATTCGACAGAAATTCTCATGATGGAGGTTCCCGTTCATGGTGCATTTTCCCAAAGACATTGTCTCCAGAATTTTGGAGCTTAGCTTAGTGTGGTATTGGGGTGTGTGTGTGTGTGTGTGTGTGTGTGTGTGTTTGTGTATGTGTGTGTGCATGACTGTGTGGTGGTCATAAGAACACTGTCTCCCTTGTCCTGATTAAAACCTTGTTCTTTTGTAACTGCTTTAGTGGTTCTGTGTTTTTCCAGGTTGACAATAGAAAAATCATGGAAAAAATTACTTAAGATTAAAGCATATTCTTATAAATGCCGGTGTTCCTGCTTATCTTTGTTCTTTCCCCAACTCACCATTGAGCAACTACATGTCACTTTTTATGACTATCATTTTCAAAATAGACTTATTGTATTAACCTATTGTTCTTTATCATGTAGAGGACTCACAAGATGAGTTGAGAACCTTGAATTAGACTAGCCCTGAGGCTCAAGAGCAAAAAGGGGTAGCTATAAAACTCCAGGGGAGAAGATTGTAAAAGAGAAGCATAAAAATATAACACTGATTAAAACTATTTAATACTGTATGGAAGAAAATTGGTTGTTATTAAGAGTGAGAAAAGGGAAGAGAAGAGAGGCTGAACGTTTCTCTGTTTCATCAAACCATCGTCCCCAAGATTAAAAGAAACAAATCTCAGAGAGAAGGACAGAGACTTGAAGAGGAGCACTGAGAAAGTTAGGGAATAGGTCCACTATAATAGCTTCTTAGTTTTCCTGCAGCAGTATCCCAACAGGGCATTCATCCCTTAAAGAGCAAATATTTTATCTAACCCCAGTGGTATAAGAAATTACAGAGCAGGCAACAGGGACTAGAGGAAGGGCATAAAAATGCTTAACCCACAGATGGGGAAGGATTGATGAAAAGAAACATGTTTTCAATAAGTAAACTTAGTTTTTAAACTTTTTTAAACTTTCCTTATAAAAATCAACTGATTGAAAGATAAAAGCTGATTTAGGGGAGAAGCAAACAAAGAAAAAATGCCATCTCTATAAGCATTTTTTTTGCAACAAAGAAAATTAAGCCAAAATTCCCTGATGAAGGAAAAAAGCATTATAACAATTATCTATTGCCCTTAAAAACAAAACAGAGTAATTTAAATAACATGCAAAATGGCTCAGAGAAGCAAACAGCAATAGACATAAGGTCAGAAATAAGAACTCTTGGGAAGAAATCAACGAGCCTAAGAAGAAAGTAAAAGATTGAGAACAAAAATACCCTATCAAATAGTTAATTCTCATAAACAGAGAATAGAAGAATTAGGATGCAAAAAATATAAGGTAGAAGGAAAAATAATTGAGCAAAATTGAAAGGCAAGTTTGGAAAGACACGAGAACTCAACAAGGAAAGAACACTGAACATTTAAAATGATAGGGGAATAAAACATCAAAGGAACATAGACATTCCACAAAAAAAAAAACCCAACAACAATGTGTAAATAAAACATGAATAACATGCTACAGGAAACTAGGCAGAAAAACTGCCTATATATATTAGAAGCAGATTCTCTTTAAACAGAAATAATATCATAATGTTAAGATAGGGACTTACCTGAGCTCACCTAAGCTCCCTTCCAAACAATGTTAAAATAACACCTCAAATGAATTCTGGAGCAGTGGAGCCAACAAAAGTTTGGGGTTAAATAATTTTTCATTTCAGGACAACTTGCATGGTTGGCACAAAAGGTTTGTCTAAGCCAGATGGTGGTCAGACTTGGAGCCCAGTGCAGACCTCTCACCTGGGCACCAACAACAGGCCTTGAAGACAGTTTATCAGTGGCAACAATAGCTTAAGAACCTCTCAACCAAAAGATGGTAAAGAGGTTGGACAACTGGTCAGAATGAGATTTTAAGGACTCTTTGCTGACACTGAATGCAAGATTCATTCTCATTGCCCATACATAGTTCCAGATCAAAGTCCCAGAGTTAAGAGAACCACTAGCTCACTAGCACTTATGACCACAGAAGTACAGGGTCCCTGATCACATTTCCAGGGTAGAAAAGAATATCTGTGGCCACTAATAAATCAGAGGACAGGCCAGAGGAGCAATTTCCACATTTCTAACTAGATAATACCAATTTGGAAGGACTAAAAAACCACAGACTCCCAGGGCTAGCTCTGAAAACTATAATAATGAAAGTAAAATATTAAATGTAATATTAATTTTTAAAAAGTGTTCTGGTCGCCATTTATAAAATTAACTCTTAAATTAGGAATCTGTTAGTAGCTCTTGACAATTAAATTTTAATCAAAATGGATATAAAGTAAAAGAGGGAAACCTAGGAAGAAGACAGAAAATATTACCTAACTAAAATACCCTAACCTGAATCAGGAAGCCGAAATCCAAAGCCCACCAAGCTGCCAAAGTCCACAAAAACCCTCAAGTGCACAGCAGACACCAGAGCTCCTGCTCCCCACCCTGTTCCACCAAAGCCCCAATGGACACCCTTTTCTAACTGTCCCCCTCCATCATGCAACATACGCACCCAAAATGGAATGCAGGGTAGGACAAGCTTGAGGAGGACAAGTCTGGGGAGTGGATTCTATCTAAACAAACAGTAGTAAAAAAAGGCCTGAGGCCTGGGACAGTGGTACCCCTCCCCACCCTGGGAACAGAGCCCAATCTTAACATAAAGTTATAAGTCAAGAAATAGGCTGGAAAATGAGACAAAAAAAAAAAGAAACTAATCAAACAAAGTTACTATGACAATAGGAAAGATCAAAACACAAATTTAAAAAATGACAATGAAGTCAAAATGGTTACATGTAAAATTTCAAAGAAAAATATGAATTGGTCATAGCACCAAAAAAAAATCCTACAAATGCTCAAAAATAATAAAAAAATCAAATAACAGAATTAAAGGAAAATTCAGGGAACTAAATGAGAATAATACAAGAAAGTTTTGAAAAGAGAGTCAACAACTTGGTAAAGGAGGCACAAAAATACTGAAGAACATAATACCCTAAAGAATAGAATTGACTAAATGGTAAAAGAGGCACAAAAATCTACCCAAGAGAACTTTTTAAAAAGCAGTTGTAAAGGGAACCCCTTCCTCCCAGGGCTGTGAACTTTCTTCTCATCTGACCCATCCCATTAGTGTGCCTAGAAAGCTCCACACAGAGGTCACAAGTTAAGAGCCACAGAAACATAACCCAGAACTAAGGGTTATGGGGTCAGGGCAGAGAGACTTTGATTGGCTCCTGAGATGTGGAAGACCAGCTCAGAGAGACAGGAAGTGATGTGGAGAAAAGGGCTACAAAAGATGAGACCATAGGGGAGATGGAAGGCTTTTGGTATGAGTTTGCTGGGATTGATTCTTCTACTCCATTTGGCATTGGTGGCTCAGATGGAAGACACCCTCGTGGGCTGGTAAGAGACTTGCTCCAAAGAGATTACTGGACTTCCACCTGGAGATTGGACCCTTGTTGGGGAGTGAGCTGAAATTCTATGGACCAGACTTTTGAGTAGTAGGCTAGGAAATAAAATTTCTACTTCTTTTATTCTTTTTTCTTTCTTATCCTATATTTATATTAAATTAAATTATTAAAAGCTACTATTATCCTCGTGACTTAAGAGTTCATTTTATAAATGGCAACCACAACAACTTTTTACTAATATTATTTAACAAAATCAATTTCTAAATATTACATATAGCATTTTAATTATTACATATTACATTTATCTTCATTATTACAGCAGAATTGGCCCAATGAAAAAGAGACATAAAAATTTATGGAGGAAAATAATTTTATAAAAAGGCCAAATGGTACAAAAAAAGTAACAAAAGAAGTAAAAAACTCATTGAAAAAATAATCCCTTAACATTAGAATTCAGCAAGTGAAATCATACTTTATGAAATTATAAAAAAATTGCCCTGGTGTCCTAGAAGTAGAGGGTAAAATATAAATAGAAAAAAAACCCACTGATCACCTCCTGAAAGAGATCTCAAAATGAAAAATCCTAAGAATATCATAGCTAAATTCCAAAGCTCTCAAGTCAAGGAGAAAATATTGCAAATAGCCTAAAAGAAACAATGCAAATATCATGGAATGAAGTTTACACAAAAGTTAGTTGTGTCTACAATAAAGGTCCACAGAGTTTCAACTATGATGTTCCATAGAGTAAAAGAGCTAGGATTACAACCAAGGATTACCTGCCCATAAAAACTGAATATAATCCTTTAGTGGAAAAATAGCCATTCAATGAAATAGAGGACTTTCAAGCATTCCTGATGAAAATATCAAAGCTCAATAGAAAATGTGACTTTTAAATATAAGACAAGAAAAGCATCAGAAGGTAAACAAGAAAAAGAAACCATAAGGGATTCAATAAGGTTAAACTGCTTACATTTCTATGTAGGAAAATGTACTTGTAACTCCTAAGAACTTGATCAGTATTAGGACAGTTATAAAGAGTTATACAGAGACCATAGGTGTGATTTGAATAAAATGGGATGATATATTAAATTAATGGGTGAGAAAGAGGGATGAACTGGAAGAAAGAGGAAGGGAGAGGTAGAATGGGATAAATTATTTCTCATAAAAGAGACATAAAAGAAAGAGCTTTTATACTGGAGGGGAAGAAGGGAAATGATGGGCACTGCTTGAACCATCCTCTCATTGGAATTGAATCAAGGAAAGATTGAAATACTTATTTGGGCACAGAAATCTATCTTACCCTATAGAGAATTATGAGGAGAGGGAAGTAAAAAAAGCAAAGAATGATTTATAGGAGGGAAGATTGGGAGAGGTGGTGGTCAAAAATAAAATAGACTTTTGAAGAGGAACAGAGTAATAGGAGAGAGAGAGAAGGGTAAATAGGGCAGGGGGATAGGATGGAGGGAAATACACAGTAATCATAACTATGAATATGAATACGATAAATATACCCATAAATTGGAAGCAGATAGCAGAGTGGTTTAAAAAACAGAATCCTTCAACATAGTGTTTTCAAGAATATATTTGAAACAGAGTGACACAGAAATAAAAATAAGAGGCTGAAGCAGAATCTATTATGCTTCAGCTGGTGTTTTTTTAAAAAGCAGAGATAGTAATCATGATTTCAACAAAACAGAGGCAAAAATAGATTTAATTTAAAAAGACAATCAGGGAAACTACATTTTGCTAAAATGTTGTATAGACAATGAAGCAATAACAAAATTAAATTATATCTACCAAGTAGTATCACAGTCAAATTCTTAAAGGAAAAATTAAATGAGTTACAGGAGAAAATAGTGAAATTATATTAGTGGGGGACTTCAACTTTTCTCTTTCAGAAATAGATAAATCTAACCAAAAAATAAACAAGAAAGAAGTTAAGGAGATGAATAGAATTTTAGAAAAGTTAGATATAATAGCCCTCTGGAGAAAACTAAATGGCAATATACCTTTTCCTCAGCAGTACATGACACTGACACAAAAATTGATCATGTATTAAGTCATTAAAAACCTCACAGTTATGTGCAGAAATATTAAGTGCTTCCTTTTCAGATCATAATACAATAAAAATTACATTTGGTAAAGAGCTATGGACAACTTTTGGCAAAATACAACATTCATTCTTATTAAAAATATTGGAAAAAATATTGGAGAGCATAGTAAGTAGAGTTTCCCTTAAAATGAAAAGTAGTATCTATCTATCTAAAACCACCAGAGTAAGCATTATTTGTAGTAATAAGCTAGAAATAAGCTAGAAGCCTTCCCAGTTCAAAATCAGGGGTGAAGCAAGTATATGCATTATCACCATTGTTATTCAATATTGTACTTTAAGAGCTAGTGCTACCAATTAGAAATGAAATTAAAAACATTAGAATAGGCAATGAGAAATAAAATTATCATTTTTTGCAGATGATATGATAGTATACTTAGAGAATCCTAGAGAATTAGTTAAAATTTTTGTTGAAATAATAACATTCCAAAGAACAAAGAAGATGGGTTGGCACCTCAAAATAATACCTTGAAAAGCTTCAAATATACATATATATGCATATATATGTAGATATATATAACATATAAGTGGATATTCAAGAGAAAGGATTAATTTGAGTAGTTTCTTCAAAAGAACCTAAAGGTGAGTAAAATATGAATCATGAGAACTGACCAGGTAGAAAATAGTGAACTATTCTCAGAGAAAAAGACTAAAAAGCATAAATGTCATTTTCAGATGCAAAGTCATTATAGTGATCTAAGGAGACCTGTTGTTGTTTTCAGAAAATTTCCTATCTCAGAGCAATTGATGGAGCAAAGAGAATATTAATGTGCTAACAATTCTATGAGGGAAAAGAAGAGAATAGAAAGAGAAAAGGAAGAAGAAAATTAATATTTCAAGAAAAAATCTCATTCCCCCATTAATCAATGTTGTTTTTGGAAGAAAAATATAGAGGAATTCCTTTTAGGCAAGGATAGGAGAGAGTAGGACATGAGGCTCAAAAATACTATAAACTTTCCTAGAACAGAGTAAAGTCCATTCTTATTATTTGGCATAATTCTAGAAATTTTATCTATATCAATAAGAAATAAAACTAAAAGTTTAAATAGCATCAAAGAAAAGATAAAATTGTCCTTATTGAAGCTGGCATTATGGTTTAATTAACAAATCTAAGAGAATAAGCCAAGAAATTAATTTAAATTAGTAGCTATAATAATATAGCATACAGTATAAAACCCTAAAATCATAAGGATTTCTATATAATAAAACCAAAAGGAAATATTATTCCAATTAAGTAATATAAAATGTATAATATAACTATAATAGGAATTAACCTATCAATACATACACATAAGATTTCTACAAATACAACAATTATTTTTTTTCAAAATAAAGGAAGAAAAATATTTGGGGAAATTTTCACTGGAAAGATTCACATTGATGGACCATAATTTTTAAAAAAAAGATATCACATGATTTATAGGTAACACTATAATTCCAAATGACCAAAGAAATTTTTCTAGAATGAAAAGTAGTGAATGAAGAAGATGCAGCATTAACAAATTTCAAATTGCATTAAAATATGTACATATGAGTACATATATGTATATGTATACAAACATACAGAAGAGATCAATGATTTCATCATTATAGGAATTTCCCAAAAAGAGATTTCCTTTATCAATATATGTTGGCATATTCTCTGAAACATATTCCCCCAGAAATTTGCTTGAGTTAACTGAAATGTTAAGAGACTCCTCCAGAATCAAACAGTGAATGTGTGTTAGAGGGGAGATTTAAACCCTGTTCTCCCTGACTCCAGAAACAGTTGTCTATCCACTGTACTACACTACCTTTCTATACCACATTATAAAGCAAAAATCATCAGAATTACTTGATTCTGGAGAGAAAAAAACAAAATGTAGGTCAATAGAAATAGTAAGAAAGATAAAGAAATTCAAAAATAATAGGTCAGTGTTTACTAAACCCAAACACATAAATAATTGGGGAAAAGACCTTCTCTGTTAACAAGAACTACATTAATAAAACAAAAAAACCAGTTTGTTTGGTTTAGACCAACATCTTATACCACATAATACAATGAGTTAAAAGTGAATATACCTGGGGGCAGCTGGGTACCTCAGTGGATTGAGAGCCAGGCCTAGAGACAGGAGGTCCTAGGTTTAAATCTGACCTCAGACACTTCCCAACTGTGTGACCCTGGGCAAGTCACTTGACCCCCATTGCCTACCCTTACCACTCTTCCACCTATAAGTCAATACACAGAAGTTAAGAGTTTAAAATTAAAAAAAGTGAATGTACCACCTGAATTTTAAAAGTTAAAAAAGTAAAGGAGAGCTGAAAGAAATATTTTTTACTATTATGGATAGGGATAGAGTAGATCCCAGATGACAAAACAGACAGTTTCTGTTAGATCAAATTTAAGTTTATGCATGAATTCAATGAAAATATAACAAGAGGAAAAAATTAGTAGGAAAACATATTTAAAACAAATATCATTGATAAAAATTTAATTTCCAAAATATATAGAGAACAGATACAAATCTATAATACTAAGAGCCATTCCCCAAAGATAAGTAGTCAAAGGATATGAACAGTTTCAGGAAAGCATCATAGATGATAAATGACCATTTGAAAACACTCTACATCACTAAAAGCATGAAATAAGTGGTTAAAATAACTTTAAAGTTCCATCTCACAAACTGAAAATGAGCAAAGATGACAAAAATGGGAAAATCAATATTAGCAGGATTGTAGGAAAATAGACAATGCTATATTGGTAGTGGAGTTGTTAGTTGATCTAACCATTCTGGAAGTCTACTTGGAAATTCAATTTGCAAGAAATTCCACTACTGATATACTTAAAAGAAAAACAAAAGGACAGAAAACAAAGGTCTAATATTTATCAAAATATTTATACTAGCTCTCTTTGTGGTAGCAAAAAATCAGAAACACATACAATAACTACAACAATATAAATGTAAACTCAATAAACAGAAGCTAAATGTGAATAAATAAATGAAAAAAATTTGAAGGTCCCAGGGAACAGAAAATGAAACCTATCTCTTTTCACAGAAGATGGGGAAACTATTAGGGCAGAATATTAGTCAATCAACTAGCATTTATTAAGTACCTATTATGTGCCAGGGGTGGGGATACAGAGAAAAATAAAAAATAGTTCCTGTTCTCAAGCAATTCATAACCTACTGGAGGAAATGACATGAAAACAACTATATACCAAAAAGACAGAAATGATAAATTGGGGACAATGTTAAAGGAAAAGTATTAAGATGAAGAGGACTGGGGAAGACTCCTTGCAGAAAGTGGGACTTTTGCTAAAACTTGAAAAGGGTCAGGGAAGTTAGGAGGTTGAGTATTCCAGGGATGGGAAATAATAAAGGGAAATGCTCAAAATAGGGTGATGGAGTGTCATGTTCAAGAAATGGTAAGGAGGACAGTATTTCTGGATCACAGTGTAGACAGGGGACAGTAAGATTTAAGAAAAAAGGAAAGATAGGAAGTGATCAGGTTTTGAAGGGCTTTGCAAATTAAACAAAGGATTTGATATTTGATCCTGAAAGTAATAGGGAGCCACTAGTGTTTAACGAGATGCAGTCCCAGAGCTATTTTTTGCTTACTCGTTTTGTTTTGTTCTGCTTTGTTTTGAAATAAGGGATGGTTTTGAATTCCGAGTTTTATAGTAGGGGAAAGGTTTGTCTCTTTTCTTCCTGAAATACCTTTGATGTAAGGACAAAATAACATCAACAAAATATATATATTAAAAATATTTCAAGCGTGAAAATAAATCTTGATCTTATACAAGAGTAGGATATTTTCATTTTTCTTTCTCTCTTTGAAAATTCTTCCTGATAATGTGAATAATTTTCTTGAGCCTTGGTTTAAGAACATTCACATAGAGTTCATAGTTGACATCCCCCTTCCCGCACCCCAATAAAAACATGTTCAGATGTTTAGTAGATGGCAGACACAACCTCTTATACTCAGGGAAATCCCTGGTCTCCACACAAGGTCACACAGGGCATAGACTGTCAAATCATTCAATAAAGGAAAAGGATAAACACATTGGGGTAGAGGATTAGAGAGTGGAGCATGACTATGGTTACAAAGCTAGGATGGGTTTGCATCAGTGGATAATTTTTCATCATAAGACAGTACACCAGAATCTGGAGTCAACATACCCATATGCTGGTGACTTGGTGTGGCCACCTGCCTATTTCATGTCAGACAAGTAGAAGAATGGAAAGTAGTGCCCTCATACAATATCTCAACCCTATGTTATAACTAACAACTGAGTATTATAATTTGGATTATTTTTGCCATTGGCCAATGTTGAAATTAATTTGACCCCATTCTACCCATTCATTTATCCTTAAAAATATCTCTGCTATATATTTCTATTGGATTAACATTTTGCTGCTTAGATTAACTTAGTGTCATCTACAGACTTGTAGATTTTGTTGTACACTATTTCTTTGAAATCACTTATGAAAACATTATGAGGCCATTTCAGCAGTGATCTCTGGGAGACCATGATGTCAACACTTCTCCATCCAGAGAAATGCCTGTTTATTCCTACTCTTTGCTTTTTGTCTCTAAAGTAATTTCCCAACCTATGATAATATTCTCTGCCAACCCTGCCCCCTCTCCAACATATAACCAATACCATGGTAACTCAATTTTTAAAAATACTTTTGGTATACAGCCTTGCCAAGGGCTTATTGAAAGTCTAAATAAATTATATCCAGTGGTTTTTCCTTGTCCACATGCTTTTTTGCTCCTTTCAAGTCCTCTAGTAAAGCACGATTTCTCTTTATACATACTACATTGCCTTTCCCCCAATAGATTGTTTGCTTAAATGTTTAACAATCCTAACAGTTTTGGGGATTACACCAGGTTGCCTGGTGTGGGAGTAAGACTTATCAACCTATTTTCATAGCTCTCTCTAGAAACTTTGGTAAGCATAGAAGGTCACATTTTCAGTTTGCCAGTTCTCTGGCTATGTTAGGATGGGATAAGGATCTACTAAACACAAAGGATATTTTCAGTGGAAAGTAGACCAAATGTAAGAGACAAAAATTTCTCTACACAATGAAACATGGCATGCCTATAAGGAAAATGTAAGGAGAAGGAGTTGTGTGATGATTAACAAGAAGATAGGATATTTTGAATAAGTTGCAAGTTACCAACCCAATTGGCAGAGACTGGTTAAAATCTCAGCATGAGTCAGCTGCCCTCCAAAGAATATTCTGATTTCATGCTAGTAATTGAACTATGGTGACCGAGATTTCCTAACCTGGGTTCCATGAACTTTAAGGGGTGGAAAATTGTCTGTGTGGTCATATGTGTCCACATGGACCTCTCTAGAGGGATACTCATACTCACAGGAAGGCATGAATAGATATATCTGGAATCTCCTCCAGCATCCCCTCTCTCTTCTTCAAGGGAGGCTTTGATTCCTGCCAGAAAGAGAAGAGATTGTCACCGGAGACTGGCCACTCTATCCTCCTTAGAGAAAATATTCTAAGCCAGAATTATATCTATCCACTCCTCATGCCCCCAATAATTGTTATTCTGGGTGAAAATAATTTAAAGATTCAAGCCGAGTTCCTTATTACTCTCCATTAATGGGGTAGGAGTGACCACAAGCTATATACCCAAGTCATGACAATCTTCCCACCAAATACATGTATGCAGCAAATGGCAAATGAACGCCTTTATCCCTTTATCCAAGTCAATAGCAAAAAAAACCCAGAGAAATTATACAGAAAAGAATGTATTAGACAATGCCAAAAATTAATGAACTCTCTCATTGGAACTCTAATATCTCAGTTCAAACAAGAAAGTCCTAGATTTTACACAAAGGAATATTCTCTGAAGTCTGCTACAGCAAGCTGGAGATAGATATATGATTGAGGTATTGGCTCTTCTATATGTTGGCCCCTTCTTTTTTTTAAACCCTTACCTTTTTTTTTCCTAGTAACAACTCTAAGGCAGAAGGGCAAGGGCTAGGCAAACAGGGCTAAGACTTGCCCAGGGTCACATAGCTATGAAGTGTCTGAGGCCAGATTTGAATGCAGGTTTTTCCAATTCCAGGCTTGACTCTCTATCCACTGTGCCACCTAGCTGCTCCCTACACATTGACTTCTTCCTAATCTTTCTTTCCCTTCAGGAACATGGCAAGAATCTGGAACCTGAAGCTGCGAATCAGAAAATGACCAGGATCTCGCTTCCCCTCAAGCACTCACCAATTCCACATCTCATTCATTGAGTAATTGAGTAATCAATCTCTACTGCTGAGTTCTGGGTCCCATTTAAAAATATTTTTATAACTTATTTCACTATAATTTATATTATGCATTTTATTCTAGGCATGTAAAAACATTCTGAGAAGAGGTCCAAAGTCTTTACCAGAATATCAAATGGAGTCCATGAAAAAAAAAATTTTAGCATAGACCCATTTCTCCTGTCCCCTAAGAGAATTTCCATTAAATTCTCAAATTTAATAGCAAGATTGCATAAGGGAATATTATGGGATAAACCTTAGGTATATAAGGAAAGGAAAATAAGTATGATCAACATGAGGAATAAATGAATTTTAAAAACCTCTCTGACTGTGAGATAATTAATTTTGGTCGCAACCATAGGGCACTGCCTGCTCCTGCAGATAAAGTGAAATATATGGCACAGTATCAGTCAAACAACATTTAATAAGCACTTGCTGGATGCCAAGAACTGAGTTAAGTATTGTCAAAAACAAAAAGAGGCCCCCCAAAAATGTCCCTACACTCAAGGAGCTTATATTCTAAGAGGGGAACAATGAACAGGAAAACAACTAGTGTGTGTGTGTGTGTGTGTGTGTGTGTGTGTGTGTGTGTGTGTGTGTGTGTGAGAGAGAGAGAGAGAGAGAGAGAGAGAGAGAGAGAGAGAGAGAATTTTGTATATAGAGGTTATACACGGTGTAATTGGAAGGTAATCTCAGAGGGAAGGGACTAACGAGCAAGGGGAACTGGGAATGGCCTACAGCCAAAGGTAGGATTTGAGCCAAGTCTTGAAGAAGGCCATGGGAATGAGAAAGGCAGAGTCGTAGAGGGAGAGCCATCCAGGACAGTCAGTGAAAAGGCTCAGAATTGAGAGATAGTGTTGTGTGCCAAGAACTGCAAGTAGGCCAGTATAACTGAATAACAGAGTGTCAGAAGGAGAATGAAGCATAAGACTAAAAAGATAGGAAGAATCCAAGTTGTGAAGGTCTTTAAATAGCAAACAGCATTTTACATTGGGTCCTGGAGATAATAGGGAGCTACAAAAGATTGTTGAGAAGGGCTTGGGGGCGTTTTAAAGTCAGACCTGAACTTTAGGGAAAAAAATAAGACTTTGGCAGCTGAGTTGAGGTTGGATTGAAGTGAGGAAAGACTTGAGTCATGGAAAGCAATTAGAAGACCATTATTACAATAGCCCAGATGTCAGTTACTGAGGACTCGAACTTAGGTGGCAGTTGAGTGACTGTTGAATAGGGGATATATAATGGAGATGTTGTAAAGGTAGAAACAGGATTTAACAACATATTCATAGACTGCACCTTTGAAAGTCTCAATATCTACATTATCTTATGACCTCAACTTTCTGAAAAAGGTGTTAAACTCAAACTCAGCCACAAAATTCCCTATTATGGCACTAACCAGCTTTAAATGTAATTGGGGAATTTTTAACAAAATAAATAAAAATACAATACAAAATGGATAATGTTCATTTGTGGTTTTCTAAAAGAATTTGACAATACTGTAAAAAATTGCTAAATATCCTTTCAATGTTAAGGTTTACCTCCTTTAAAAAAAGTCTGTTTAATGCCTCATTTTGATCCCAAATCAATGCCAACCCGAAAAGGGAAAGTACCTTTCAATCCAGTTTCTTGCATTCAGTCCCCAAGAACACTAAAATAATCTGGATAATCTGGTTTGGGACATCATTCTGGCTGGCTCACACCTGTCCTTCAATTCTTTCCCTACTCAGAGTTACTTTAGCCTTAAGGTCTTTGTCTCCCTCAATGGCTCTGCATACTCTGAAGGAATAGCTCAGGTCCTCCTTAGATGACAGACTGACTTTCTTCTAGAATGGTTTCAAAGCTCTTCCTGAGAAAAGATCCAGAAGATCAAAGAGTGGTAGTATCATCCACTACCAGAGAAAGAATTCTGGAGTCAGATGAATATGGATCAAAGCATACTATCTTCCACAAAAGTGGATTTACAGTTTTATTTCAGGGTTTTGGATTTGTATGAGTATGCTCTTACAACAATGGCCAATATGGAAGAGCATTTTGCATGATAATACAAATAAAATTTTTAAATAAGTAATTGCAAAAAAAATGCTAGCATTGGGAGACACCTTGCTTTCTCACAGCTTGAAGGAGATGAAACTATTGCTTTACAACTTGATGAGTGTACATTTACTTGGAAGAAAAAAGATCCATAGTTGACTTGATGATATTTCTGAGTCCTTGGATGAAGTTGAGGGTGTATTCTTATTTAGCCCTTGTAGAGGCAGGAGGCATCTCCTCCATAGTATCCTCTAAGATAGCAAAGATTTGTTATCATTCCCCTGATGTAGTTCTCAGAGAAGAACAGATAATGGTAAGCAAGCAAGGAAATACTGAATATGTAAATGATATTGGGAGAATCTTGATAACAGTTTAAATCTTATGACAGGTTGCATACAAGAGGCTCAATACTAGAGATGACCTTGCTGGGTTATGAAAAGCAGTTTATTATGATTGGGCACTGATAGTCTTAGTGTAGCTTCTATTCATCAACTCATCTTCACCTCTTTGTATCAGAAGACTTGCTGTGAACTACAAAGAGTCGGCATCACCTACTACCTGGAACACTTTATTGAGATCTAACTTGGTGAGAAGGAGAAGAAAAGCCTAGAATTTCTGGATTTTGTTCGTTCCACATTTTTAAATTTTTTTCTTTCTTCTTTTGTCAAATAGTGAGTCTTTCTTCCCAGTAACTTGGGACTTTGGGTTTATCTAATACTGTTCCTATGTTTGTTTGCATCTGTGTATTATGTACCTAATTTGTTCCACTGATTGAATTCACTCTATTTTTTAATGAGTACCAAGTCATTTTAATGATTACTGCTTTGTAGTACAGCTTGAGATTTGGTTCTGATAGATATCCTTCCTTCCCATTTATTTTTTATTATCATTCTTGAGATACTTGGCCTTTTGCTCTTCCATATGAATTTCATTATTATTTTATCTAGCTCTATAAAATATTCCTTTGATATTTTGGTATGCAACTAAATTAATTAATTAATTGGGGAAAGTAATTCAAGTAGAATTGACATTTTATTTTATAGGTTCAACCTACTTATGAGCAGTTAATATTTCTCCAATTATTTAGGTCTTTGTTTCTACAAAGGGTATTTTATAGTTGGTGTGTGTTTCTTTGCAGATATGCTCCAAAATATTTTGTAGGTCCTTTGTTGTTTGTTTTAAATTGAATATGTCAGCTTTTTTCCTAAATGACAACAAAATTGGAACTTGATTAGCCCAAAGGTCCTTAATGAAGCTTCCTAGTAGTCTCTAGCCACACTGGCCTGGTTTCCTAGTCACCTAATGCATAGAAAGGTCTACCTGCATGAGGTCAGAGTTCTACAAACTTGGCAGATGTCCTGAGACTACATGAGTCCACACCCTGCACTGCTAACTAGACATGTTTCTGTATAGCAATAAGGGCAGAGGCCATGTTTTCCCTAGCTAAGTGCTCCTGTGTCCTTGTAGAATATCTTTTCATTGATAAAGGCTAAGTAAAAATTTTTTAACTGTTCAAGGAGGCAGCTAGGTAGCTCAGTGGATTAAGAGCCAGGCCCAGAGATGGGAGGTCCTGGGTTCAAATCTGACCTCAGACACTTAGCTGGGTGATCTTGGGCAAGTCACTTAACTTTGCCCATTGCCCAGCCCTTACCACTCTTCTGCCTTAGAACCAATACACAATATTGATTCTAAGATCGTAGGTAAGGGTTAAAAAAACAAACAAAAAAACAACTGTTCAATAACCTATCAGTGCCTTATTTATCTTAACATTAAACCCGAACTAATAGTGTACCAGCCCAAGTCAGGCTCATCCCAGCTGAGACCAACATAACACGATAGATATAGGAAGTACTTCTTCATTGATCATTCATTCAACAAATATTTATTTAGTGACTCCTGTGTGCAGAGCATTATGCTCAGTGGTATAGGATATACAAAATTTAGACAAAGCAAGCCCTGCCCTCATGAATGGGACAATACAATAGAGAATAAAACACAAACATGAATAATTACAAGATATATGAACCATTAACAAGTCAATTATGAAGACAGAAAACAAGTAAGATCTAACCAAAAGTTGTTTCTAATTGGGAGAATAGGAAATTTCGTAGAAAAAAATTTTACAGAAGATTTTCAATATCTTTCCACTGGGAATGGGGAGGGGGCAGAGAAGAGTGGCTAGCTTTTATTGATAGGCTTTCTCTGCCCTAGGCATATTGTCTTTCCCTGCCTTGGACTCCAGCCATATCTTTTTTTAAAAACAATACTCAAATCTGGAATTTTCTGACTTGAAATTTCAATGCCTCATGGTATAGTGAGGACTTTGTTGGACACTCTTGAATACCTTCCTACCTATGGCATCAGAGGAAGGAAACCAAACAACACATAACTGCCCCAGGGGCCTCCTAAAAATCAATTTTTCCTATTCATATTGTGAATAGGAAATATTCACATTTTCTTTCTTATTCATATTGTGTCCCTGTGGTGATTGCAGCAGAGACTCAGATAATTTGCTCATTGGCTAGGTCACGGATGCATCCTGCCTTGCCAACTGTGACCCAACTTTATCTGACCCCCCAATAACTGGTTTCAATGTATTCTTTACCCTGAATCTCTTCATTTATCACCAGTCTCCCAATCACTTTGGATATCTCAAGTTAGTCCTCATGTTTTCCACTGTGTAAGATAAAATGTATATGTAATAGAGGAAAAATCTATTGTTTTAACATTATTGGCCAGCCTGAGTCTTCAGTGGAAACCTCAAAGACCCCCAAAGCAGCTGTGATGAACTGGGGCAGCTTGAAGACAAGGATGGGAATTCAGAAGATAATAAAAGAAAAGAAAAATGTTCTGAACATAATGAACAATGTGAGCAAAGTCAAGGAGGCAGGAAAATGAACTAAGGGTTTGGGAAGAGAGTAATCTAGTTTGACTAGAATGTAAAGTAAATGAATATAAGCACTATCACATGACCCATGCCATGATTGTGAAGAGCCTGGTATCTCAGTCAAAGAAATTTGAATTTTACCTAGTTGGCAAGTGGGAATGAGGATACAACTTTGAAAAAAGGCATAACATGATCCTAACTATGCAGAAGAAAAAAATCATTTTTGGTTGTAGTATGAAAAACAGATTAGAGGTAGATGAGAACAGAGGTAGAAAATTTATTTGCATAGACCTAGTGTAAGAAGGAGGCAAAGCCCTGACATCTTGAACTGAACCATGGAATGTTGGGGTGAAGGAAAGTCCAAGTGACCATTGGAACAGCAGGGACTTCTGGGAGAGGAGAACCAAAGCAGGGGTCTTTTGAGGGTTTGAGCCAGAGAGGAAGGATGTGTATCTGAGCTCTGAGATCCCCTGAAGAGACCTTTGGTTTCTGACCTGAAAAGCTCCAGTGATATCTTGGCTTCCTGACATTCACCCATACTATTAGCAGTGCTTGACTGAGTTTGGGGTTACTGGACTCATTTGTGGAGCAGTTCCCTGAACCCCTCTTGCCTTGGGCTTTTGACCTACCGTGAACCTCCTAGAAGATTATCCAATATAGCTTATGGGCAATAACATTAGTGGGGAAGGGCAGGAGAAATTCTGGATTGATGGAGACTTTGGCTCTCCTTCGGGATTGAGACTTAGTGGGACTCTCCAGAGCAGTGGACCTGACTTAGGGATCCTTGTGCCTCCTTTCCCAACAATTACCCTACTTCATTCCCTCTACCCTTGTTGATCCAGAATAAGTATCAATAGATCAGATCCGCGTTAGTTCCATTGAGGGAGACTAGAGTGGTAGGTGGTACAACTGCCTGGTCAGGCTTATCTCCGCCTTTAGCCTGATCACCTGCTGTGAGGAAGGGAAAGGTTTCTGTGTACCCTGAATTGTACCAATGCTGAATCAGGGTATCACTCACTTCTCCTTGAGAGGGTAACGTTCCTTCAGCCCCTCAATGGCAGCACGCACTGCCAGGGTTCCCTGTTTCCAAAGGGGCCCCATCTGGTCTCACTGTGATAAGGGGCAGCAGTAAGGGAGGAGGAGACCCCTATACAACTCCAGCTGGTTCTCAGCTACATCCCCCTCCTCCTAAAACACCCCCCTTATTAAACTAGCTACTAGGTAGGAACCCATTATTCAACAAAATTTAGTAAAACTGGAAGGCAGTCAGGCAGAAACATTCTATGGACCAACATTTCATGCTGTATACCAGTGGTTCCCAAACTTTTTTGGCCTACCGCCCCCTTTCCAGAAAAAATAATAATTAGCGCCCCCTGGAAATTATGAAACTATTTATTGAACTCAGAATAGAATGTAAAACAAAAAAAGTGTGGCCATCACCACTTTCCTAGATTGCTGCAGCACCCACCAGGGGGCAGTAGCACCCACTTTGGGAATCATTGCTGTATACTAAGAAATGAGTACATAACTTAGATATAAAGTGGGGGCATCTTGGTGGCACAGTGGATAGAGCACTCACCTGAAATCAGGAGGGCCTGGGTTCAAATCTGGCCTCAGACACTTTCAAGCTGTGTAACTTGGACTCAACCCCATTTGTCTAAACCTTGCCTTTCTATTTTAGAGCTGTTTTTAAGACAAAAAGTAAGGGATTTTTTAAAAAGATAAAAACAGTGATATCATAAACAAGTTAGTGGAACAAAGGAAAAATTACCTTTCAGATCTCTGGATGGGAGAGCGTTAATGATTGGACAAAGAATAGAGATCATAGAAGATAAAGTGGACAGTTTTGATTGCATAAAATTAAAAATATGTTGCATAAACAAAAACAAATAGAGTGAAGATTAGAAGGGAAATGTAACTGGAGGAAAAAATTTGCAGCAAACTTCTCTGATTGAGGTCTTATTACCAAGATATATAAAGAACTAATTCAAATTTAAATGGGTAAGAGCCATTCTCTGATTAAAAATTGGCAAAAGGTTAAGAACAGGTACTTTTCTAGAGAAAAAAATTCAAATTGTCAATAACCATTTGGGAGGGGAACATGTTTCAAATCACTAATAATAAAGAAATGCAAATAAAGCATCTCTGAGATTCTACCTCACAACCATCCAATTGGCAAGGAAGAAAATGACAAATATTGGAAGGGCTCTGGTAGAACCGGCACATTAATATACTGTTGTGGATCTGTATTGGCCTAGCCATTCTGAATAGCAATTTGGAACTATGACCTAAAAGTTACTAAACTGTAAATACCCTATGACTCAGCAATACTACCACTAGGCTTATGCCCAGAAGAGATGAAAAAAGAAGGAAATGACCTATATGTACCAGAGTATTTATAGCAGCTCTTTTTGTAGTAGCCAAAAACTGGAAAATAAGGGGATGCCCATCATTTAGGAAATAGCAAATTCAATTAGGATATACAGATGTAATGGAATACTATTGTGCAGCAAGAAATGATGAAGCCAACAGTATCAGAACCCTAGAAAGACCTGATGATTTAAGTGAGCAGGATCAGGAGATCAACTTGTACAACAGCAGAACAGTTTATACAACTTTAATTGTAAAGATGGATAACTTTGAAAGATTTAAGAATGCTGATCAATGCAATGGCCAACCATGGACCCAGAAGTCTAATGTTTCATTCCATTCATTTCCTGTCAGAGAAATGATGTATTCAGAGTAAAGACTGGGATGTATTTTTTTTGGATACGGCCAATGCAGTAATTTGTTTTGCTTTATTTAATTATCATATCCGTTATATATTTTTTCTTTTTTTTTTTAATGTGGAGGCCAAAGTAGAAGAGAATGAAAATGGGTTTTATTTAATTTTTAAATAAAATAAGTTTTTAAAGAAGACAATTAGAAGAAGCTATTGCCATAATCCAACCAGAAGGTGATGAGGGCTTGTACTAGACTGAGGGCTGTGGGAATGGAAAAGCAAAGATGAACGTAATAGATGTTACATAGACAAAATCAAAATGACTGTAATTAATTGAGAGGAATTAGAGAGAAGAGAATGGATAGTAAATTACTAGAGGCAACTTTTTCACTAATTTTAGCAGGGATAGAGAGGAGTGATGAGATATCATTCTTAATCATTGAGGAAACCTAAGAATGTTTGTGGATAAATGGGCAAAGAGTATAGAGGGATAAACTGAAGCCATATAAAAGAGAAGGGTTTTAGGAATCTTCTTACTTCTTACTTGGTAGTATTTTAATTTTTCAACTGTTATTGAGTTACCTTCTAGCTGTTAGGAATGGGGAAGCATGATGACTGATTACTTCTCCCTGTTACACTAAAAATAGATGCAGGGGCAGGTAGGTGGCTTAATGGGTTGAGAATCAAGCCCAGAGATGGGAGGTCCTAGGTTCAAATCTGGCCTCAGACACTTCCTATTTGTGTGACCCTAGACAAGTCACTTAATCCCCAATGCCTACCCCTCACTACTTTCCTACCTTGGAACCAATATATAGTATTAATTCTAAAATAGAAGATAAGGAGAAACAAGAAAGAAGGAAAGAAAGAAAGAAAGAAAGAAAGAAAGAAAGAAAGAAAGAAAGAAAGAAAGAAAGAAAGAAAGAAAGAAAGAAAGAAAGAAANAGAAAGAAAGAAAGAAAGAAAGAAAAGAAGGAAGGAAGGAAGAAAGAAAAGAAGGAAGAAGGAAAGGAAGAAAGAAAGATGCAAAGAAACTGAGAGGGGGAAAAAATCCCTAACAATAGAAGAACTGGAAAGCCTTATGTAAAAGATGATGCTTTAGCTGAAACTTAAACAGTGGCAAAGATTCCAGTAGGTGGTAGATTAGATATTAGTGTAAAAGGAAAGAATTCTAGGCAAGGGGATATGAATCTTTTCAAAGGCATAGAAGCGAGAAATGGAATGTCTTCTCTGGGGAAAGTAGGCCAACTTAACTGAGATGGAGTGAGGAGAGGTAGGAGGGAGAGAGGAAGAGAGAAAGAGGGTTGGAATCACATAGTAAAAAGTTTTAAAGCCAACTATAGGAGTTTGTATTTTATTCTAAGGGCAAGAGAAACCAGCAAAGCTTCTTAAGCAGAGGAGTGAAGTAATCATTACTGTTTTTTAAGGAATGTCAATTTAGCAGCTGTGTGAAGGATGGATTGAAGATATGAATATTTGTGGCAGAGTGCGCCCCAATTTTATATGGTGTTATTTTGTAGTAGTTATTCTTACTTTGCCATCCTAGTAAATGCCTTTGCTAACAATTTATTAAGTCTACTGGCTGGTTGTTAAAGGGAAACATACTAGTGGGACCCATGAGCATAAACAGGAGCCACCAACAGCATTACTTCTAAAACACAAGGTAACAGCTGACTTTGTGGGAATTGAATTATAAATGCAATTTTGAGGAGTTGCCCAGAGTAGGTATTACAATAGAACTTGAAATTCTGATATTTGGGATTAACCTGAATTACTTTTAAAAAACTTCTGGTTCTTTATAGTAAGTATATGTGAAGTTTTGGGAGCATATAATTTGATTTGGGGGGAGAAAGGGATTTGCTGATATGGAGGATTACAGTATGAAGTTTCATTCCAGATTATCTTTTGGGCTTTGAAAGAGCAGTAGGGTTTCTAACACTAGATTGAAGAAACAGAGGAATAGCCGATATTAATCTGTATACAAAATCTCAATAAATATATGTTGTCAGTCAGTCAACAGCATTTACTAAGCATCTATGTACCAGGTACCATGAAAAACACCAGGCATACCAAAAAAAAATGTGAAAAACAGTTCCTATTCTCAAAGACCTTAGTCTAAATAAATGTTGAACAATGCAATATTCTTTTGTCCCTTTAAGTTTTGCACCATGACCAAGGAATGCCAATCTTTTTATAGCTGGTTTTCTTCTTCTTTCCTTTTCTTTCCTTCTTTATTTCCTGTCCTGGGACTGCCAATGTGTCAATGAGTATTTCTTTAGATGAACTGGTGCTGATGAGGTCTAAAAAGAGTGCTATCCCCTTTCAGAGATGTTAATGATCTTCTTAGCAAGAGAAATATTTCCTTCTTGAATGGATGGTCAATACAGAAACAGAGTTCCATTATATCAACAGGAGTCTTTCTAGAAGATGCAGATAAAGAGTTAAGTCCTGATATATAGATGCTTTAACAGATGCAGTTTTATGCTCAGTATATATTTTAAACTAAAAAAAATTTGAGAAAGTTGACAAGCATTCACAAGATGTATTGATGAAGGCTCTGCTAGAATGACCTGAAGGTAAGTCAGTGCTATTCTTTTTTTTAAGTTACAGTTTATTATATATATATATATGTATGTATGTTTACATATATATAAAGAAGAATATAACATCTAATTTGTCATAAATATATAACTTACAAAAAATGTGCTCATCCAAGAGAAGCAAATTTTTACATTAACTATGTCCAAAAATCTGTGTCTCATGATATAGATTTTACATATATTATATTACATAGTTCCTTGTTCATCATGTTGTGAAACAAGGCATAAATTGCTTATAAAATCAAGAAGCTCAATTGTCAAATAGAGTTTTAGATAGATATTAGAAAGGATAAGAAGGTCAAGTCAAGATGAAATATACCAATTCCAGGAGCATAATTAATAAAAGAGATGCATTTGAATAATTGACAGTACATATCAGAGACCAAATCAGAGGATCCTGACAGTAATATTAGCTTTGTCTCATACTTCACTGTCACAGTGGAGATTTTGGCTTGCCTTTAAAAAGATTTAGAGAACAACTCCAAGTCCTGGCTCTAAGGACTATTGAGAATACCCTGTATGTATTACTCTCACAATCTTTTTCATGTATTCTTCAATAGGGTCTACACTCCTTTCTGAATTCTGGATTGTATCCTCATTGTTTTGGGAACTGTTCCCACCCTCTAACCCCCAAGTGTAGCAAGAGTTAGATAGGAGCATTTCCTTGGAACTGGCCATGTACTCTGACCATCCAGTGGAATATGTGCTCCTCTGGTCCCTTACTAAAAGACTTGCATGAACATAGCATTTCCTTTTGATCCCTTGGTCTCTGTGACTGAGCTGTTGGGTCAAAGATGATTTATAATAGAGCCAGAGATATCCACACTGTAGGCTATAAAAGCAGTAGAAAGTCTCTTTGAGACCATATTCTCTTGGGACAAATCCAAGATCAGCTTCTCACCTGGACTTCCAGTAAGTGAGAGAGGGCATGTCTCCCTCTTTTCTGGACTCTCAATAGTAGAGGCAGTTACAAGTCCAGGAACTGATAGAGTGCTTTGCACTCAAGTCACAGTCACCATTGGACTGGGAAAGGGGGAAAGAATTGAAGGAGACATCTCCCACTTGTTTCTGTGTTTTCTCTAGATATCTCTGTATTGTTCGAGTTTGTTTATTTTCTTAGGGAAGATTTGAACATGGACCATGCTGCAAACGGGCCAGTTATAAGATGATACTGTATGGCTCACTTTATAAATTGAGTAAGATCATAGATTTAGAGCCAGAAGGAATCTAGAAGGAACCATCTTGTAAAACTTTGTCATTTTTTAGATGAGGATACTATGACCCAAAAAGTTTATATGACTTACTCAAGGTCACACCAGTTGTGACAGGGACAAGATTTGAAATCAGGAAACTTTTGACTTCAAATCCAGTCCTCTTTCTACTATACCATCAAGCTGTGTCTTCAATAACATCTTATGAACTATACTATCCTTTGAGATGTTCCTGTGTCAGAGGTCTCAGTCATGACTCAAATGTAGGCCTTGGAGTAATATGGAAATATGTACTACATAAAAACACTGGTATAACCTATATCAGACTAGTATTATTGGGTTAGGGGGGCAGAAGGGAAAGAATATGAATTGTAAAATGTCAGAAAAAAATTGTCAAAAATTGTCTCTATGTGTAATTGGAAAAAATAAATGAAGTAAAATCAAAACAAAATGATAAAACAAATAAAGGCCTTGGAACAGATGGTACCTCAGATGTTTGGTGGCAGAAATATAATCAATGAAAGGAACTCATTTCAGGGTATAAACACTACAGGAAGGATCAACTTAGGCAGGGAGGACATAGGGTTACATGTGAGGGATAATAGAAAGGTTTGAGTTAAAGGACAAATATTTTTTGAATGGGAAATGCCATGGAAGCTCTGAGTGGAAATTCTATGCTCAAATAACTTTTTAAAATGATAATAGGAGGGAATTCTGGGAAGATGATGGCTTAGATGGATCAAATCTTAAAACCTCCAAACCCTTACACACTAAGATAGAAAACAATGGAACAGAAGGGGGCTGGTAGTTTAAAAAGATCCTAAAGAAGAATGAGAGGGGAATAAGAAGGGAGAGGGGAGAAAGGTAAGTACAATAAGGGAGGGGATTAGGGGAACTGATTAAAAACAAAGAACTGGTATAGAAGGAAATAGTAAAAGAAGAAAGGAGAGGACAAGGAGAGAGAATCAAAATGTCTGGGAATACACAGTTGATAATTATAACTCTGAATGTGAATGGGATGAACTCGCCCATAAAATGGAAGCAAATAGCAGAGTGGATTAGAAACCAAAATCCTACCATATGTTGTCTACAAGAAACACACATGAGACAGGCAGACATACATAGAGTAAAAATGAAAGGATGGAGCAAAATCTATTGGACTTCAAATGAGAAGAAGAAGGCAGGGGTTGCCATCATGATCTCTGACAGAGCCAAAGTAAAAATAGATATGGTTAAAAGATATAGGGAAGGTAACTGCATCCTAATAAAAGGCAGTATAAACAATGAAGAAATATCAGTCCTCAACATGTATGCACCTAACGGTATAGCTTCCAAATTTCTAAAGGAGAAGCTAGTGGAGCTTAAAGATGAAATAGATAGCAAAACTATATAGTGGGGGGACCTCAACCTTCCCCTATCAGATCTAGATAAATCAAACCAAAAAATAAATAAGAGGTAAGAGAGGTGAATGAAACCACAGAAAAATTAGAGCTGATAGACATATGGAGAAAAATAAAGAGGGACAAAAAGAAATACACCTTCTTTTCAGCAGCACATGGAACATTCACAAAGATAGACCATATAATAGGGCATAGAAACATGGCAAACAAATGCAAAAAAGCAGAAATAATAAATGCAACCTTATCAAATCATAATGCAATAAAAATAGTTATTAGTAAGAATGAATGGAGAGGCAAACCAAAAACTAATTGGAAACTAAATAATATGATTCTCCAAAATAATTTGTGAAAGAACAAATCATAGAAACAATTAATAATTTCATTGAAGACAATGACAATGATGAGACCTTACCAAAACCTATGGGATGCAGCCAAAGCAGTTCTAAGGGGAAAATTTATATCACTGAGTGCATATATTAACAAATTAGGGAGGACAGAGATTAATGAATTGGGCATGCAACTTAAAAAAACTAGAAAATGAACAAATTAAAAATCTTCAGATGAAGTAATGAATGTTGGAGGGGATGTGGCAAAATTGGGACATTAATGCATTGCTGGTGGAGCTGTGAACTGATCCAGCCATTCTGGCTGGCAATTTGGAATCATGCTCAAAGGGCTATAAAAGAATAGCCTGCCCTTTGATCCAGCCATACCATTGCTGGGTTTGTACCCCAAACAGATCATAGATAAACAGACTTGTACGAAAATATTCATAGCTGCGCTTTTTGTGGTGGCAACAAATTGGAAAAGGAGGGTATGTCCTTCAATTCGGGAATGGCTGAACAAACTGTGGTATATGCGGGTGATGGAATACTATTGTGCTAAAAGGAATAATAAACTGGAGGAATTCCACATGAACTGGAAAGACCTCCAGGAATTGATGCAGAGTGAAAGGAGCAGAGCCAGAAGAACTCTGTACACAGAGACTGATATACTGTGGTAAAATTGAATGTAATGGACCTCTGTACCAGCAGCAATACAATGACCCAGGACAATTCTGAGGGATTTATGGTAAAGAACACTACCCACATTCAGAGGAAGGACTGCAGGAGAGGAAACATATAAGAAAAACAACTGCTTGAACGCATGGGTCGGGGTGGACATGATTGAGGGTGTGGACTCGAAACTACCACACCAATGCAACTACCAGCAATTTGGAAATTGGTCTTGATCAAGGACACATGACAAAACTAGTGGAAATGCGCAACGGCCATGGGTGG
>NC_058130.1:208331949-208346542 GCF_016433145.1 Gracilinanus agilis
GAGAGAGAGAGAGAGAAAGAGAGAGAGAGAGAGAGAGAGAGAGAGAGAGAGAGAGAGAGAGAGAGAGAGAGAGAGAGAAAGATTAGATAGGTAGAAAGATAGATACTTGGATGGATGGTGGATGGATAGATAGATAATCAAACCTGCTAGAGAACCAACAGGTTTCTTGCTGATATTACCGAAGGAAAGCTCAGAGGGGAAAAAAAGGAATAGCTGAAGGACTTAATGTATTCTTTGTCTCAAGGAAGATATTAGGAAGATTCTCTATCACAAATTATCCTCTGAAATGCTTATGTTTGAGGGACTAGATCAAATAGTGCTCTATTTTCATGATGCTCTGAGGCCAATTGACAAAATAAATATACATAAAACACCAGGACCAGATGGTATCCACCTGAGAGTTTTGTAGGAGCTCAAGGATGAAATTGGCGAACTGTTGGCCAAAATGTGTAACCTGTTGTTACAAATGACCACTGTACCAGAGGACTATTTGGCTGCAAATATGACCCCTGCTCATAAGAGCTCCAGAGAGGATCTGAGGGATTACAAAACAGTGAGTGAGTTTCTCTTCTGTACTGAGCAAGCTGGACGAAGCTATAATGAAGCATAAGATCACTGAATGGAAATGAATGGATTGATTACTGAATGAATGAATGAAAATTCATTTAAAAAACATTATTGGCACTAGGTGCCAAGCACTGTTGTTAAGTGCTGGGGTTATTGTTAAGGAAAGTAGATAAATCCTGCTCTCAAAGGGCTCAATGGACAAATGAATAGAAACAGAGGCACTGAACATTAACATCAAGGAAAATGGCAAAAAACTTGGGAGTTCTAAGGATGCATATAGTTGCCTAATGGGGTGGGAACCTAGAAAAGGAGAAACTCACCACCATAGGCAAAGAGGGAGAGACCAAAAGGTCAGCATGGTGCCTGTTCCTTTGAAACATGTTTAAATGGAGGGAGAAGAAGAATATCTAACCAGGAGGAGAAAAGGGGAAAGGACCATTGGAAGGAAATTGGGGGAAGGTGGGATGCTGAGGTGGCCTGGGGAAGGAAAGAGAGAGACAGTCCAGCTAAGTGCTAAGCAGTGGTTTCTACATGTCTAATTTATTGTTTATTCTAGAATAAAAATGCATTTCATTTTGCTTTCTCCTATACATATATGAAAGGATAGTTACAGATTTAAAGCTGAAAGGGCCTAGGAGGTAATCTAGACCAATCGTTTTATTTTTCAGAGGAAGAAACTGATGTTTAGAAGAAGAGGTCATGACCTGCCCAAGGTCATACAGTGACTGAGATTTGAACCCAAGGCTTCCAAGTCTAAACTGCTCTCTCTACTATATACCTCTCTGCCTCCAGATTATCACATCTCACTAGCTGAAGAAGTTTATATTGACTTTACCATATTGTTATCCTGGGTTTGTAGAGTTGCAAGACTGAAAAGTAATATTAAAAAAATCAAGATAACAGATTGACTTTTTAATATATTTTTGAGAGGGTAAATGGTTATGTAGATAAAGTGCAATGATGGAAATAATCTATTTAGACTTTCAAAAAGCCTTTGACAGGATTCTACACTAAAGGATATTAAAAAAAATGAGTCACCATGGGATTGGGGGTAGGGGAAGGTGAAGTATTGTTTTGTCATGACTAAAGACAAAGAAACAAGGTTGTGGGAAATGGGCACTTTTGTGGTCATTTAAAGAGAAGTCTTCTTCAGAAATCCATGCTAGGAATGGTCTTGATATCTTTATAAATGATCAATGGAGGGAGTGCATAGTGAAATCTCATTATCAGGTGACATTGAAGTCATCCAAGAAGTGCAGAGTTGAGTGGATAGGGATTGACAACAGGAAGATCTTGACTGTGCAAATGGCCAGAAAAGTGCTAGATGAGTTTTAATGTGGGCGAGTGCAAGGTAATGTGTTTAGGGAAATGGAAATGACAGTATGTAGATTGTTCCCTTTGGATATTGGTTCGGTGTGCTGCTGCAGCCAAGAAGGACCCTAGAGTATTGGGCACCATCAATAAAAAATATTAATAAAACAGAAAGCATCATTCTATTGTTACAAAATCTGTAGTTCCTTCTCCAGATACAACTCTGTAGGCATGGATTCAACCTACAGAGACTAGATCAAATAATGGTTAGTATTTGGGATGATCTAAGATCAATTGACAAAATAAATAAACATAAACACCTGGACCAGATGGTATTCACCTGAAATATTTGAAAGAGCCTTGCTTACCAAATCCCCAAATTTTAGAATAAGTTACACTTATACAGGTAACTGGGGTTTACAAAGCAAGAATATGATTCAATAGAAGGAAGAATGGCTTTAGAATTAGAAGCTGCATTCAAATCCTGCCCCTGTCATTCATTACCTATATGACATTGGACAAGTCACCTTATTTCTCTAAGTCTGTTTCTTCATCTGAAGAAGAAAGTGTGATTGTCCTAGATGACCTCTAAGGTCCCATTTATTTCCAAATCCTTATAATAAACCCATGAGGCTGGCAGTTCAGGCATTATTGCCACCCTACACCAATGGAGAAAGTAAAACTCAGAGAGGAAGGAACATGATTTGTCCATTATCACACAACAAATCATTGCATGAGCTGGGAGTCAAACCTAGCAGTTTTTTTTTAAGGACAATTCCAATCTTGCTGCTTCTTCACCACAGAGGTACTCTTAAAAGATTGGGTAAGGTAAAGCCAGGACAAATCTACTTTTCACACATTGGGTAATAAAATTTTCCTAGAGCACTTTGAACATCTCTTCTCCCCCTTCATCATCTTCTTGAATTATATTTTGTGGACTATAAACTCCTTGAGAACAAGGACTGTAATTTTTAATCTTTGCCCCACAGATGAAGCACAGTGCCTTGCACATAATAGGTAATTAATAAATGTTTGTTTGGTTGAGTTGGAGCTCCATGTTCTAGTATTATGGAATTAGCCAAAAGTTTTCAATTGAATTTTATAAAATCATTAGATGTTTGGGGAAATTCAAATAAGGGAGGGGTTCTTAGCCTCATGTCAACAAATTATTAAAAATGATAATTATTTTGATTTAATTGGTTTCTTTTGTATTCCTGTGTATTTTAAAACATTATTATGGGAAGAGAGGGAACAAGCATTTATATTGCACCTATTCTGTCCCAGGTACTATGTTATGTGTCTTAAAAATATTATCTAATTTGACCCTCACAATAATCCTATAAGATAGATGCTGTTATTATTCCCTTTTTATGGTTGAGAAAACTGAGGCAAAGAGATGTTAAGTGACTTAGCCAGGATCACACTGGTAGGAAATATCTGAGATCAGATTTGAATTGAGATTTTCCTGACTCCAAGCCCATCACTATGCCACCCAGCTACCTCCATAGACTTCACCAGACTAACAAAGATGTCCATAATAAGAAAAAGGTTAACAATCCAAGAAATAGCCTGGCTTTTTATGATGCATCTTTTCTAATTCTGCTTTTTTATTTTTGCTTTAGAAGTTTAATTTTGCAATTACAATCTCAGATATTCCTTTATTAACCCACTTTGCCCGTTTATGATCTTTTTCCACTATCTTTCAAGTTATAGTAACTACATCTGTAACCAAGCCCAACAGGGTGTGATGATACCCAGTTAGAAAGTGACCAGATGAGGGGTGTGAGCAATAGTGGTCTCTAAACAGTAGGCCATCTGGCCTGCTCAAGTGTTAATGGCAGTGTTATTCCCCAAAGGCTAACAGACAGAAAGGATAAAAGCCTAAATGTTCCTATCCCTTACCAAGATTCTTTTAAGCTCTAATTTTATTTGACTGTGTGTTTCCTCCTTCCCCCCTCCCATATCCTTGAGTGATATAGTTCAACCCCTCACTCTTCAGTTTCTCCATGTGAGCCAACAGTGTTTAACATAAGCTAGCTACACTGTCTAGTTTCTATGACTTGCACTTTATTCCTACGCTTCCATTTCCCAGTTGTCCAAAATCACAGTTCCAGGACATCATTAGGACATCCAGGGGTGATTTCTTAACCAGGTGATTACCCCAAATGAGCCCGTATTGTCTTTCCCCTTCCTTTCTCTCTTTGCACAAGGCTGAGTTTAAGAATAAAGCAGACAGGCAAGCCTACTTACTTTCTAGACAGTGTTCTTTGTCATCCCAATAAATACATTTCATTGGGGAAAACATTCTAAATATGATATTCCCATGAGTCCCAAACAGCTGTTCTAGTTTCATAGCGTCAATCTGCTCCTACATTAGTAATAACGATTGGAAGAGAATGGAGCAATATTATGTTTCAGAACAGGAAGTCCCAGGAGAAACAGTAAGTGGTGACCTCATAGCATTTCTAGGAGAGGCTTACTATTGCTTTGGAGATGGTTTTAGCTAGAAGAATAACTAATATTTCAAATAAAATTTTATAGGTGCCATGGAGTTCAAATGAGGGGAAGGAGAGGGGGATAGAAGTAGAGAATCTAACCAAATTAATGGTCTTCCTTAACTTTGTTTTCTATGATGATGTCTTTAAAAAAAAAAAAGGAAAAGAAAAGAAAACTTTTAACACAAAACTTGTCCATGGAGTGATCTCAAATTCACTCATGAGAAGCCAGAGTGATGGCCTTCTCCATGGTGCTTAATCTGACTGTGTCACTGGGGTGTGCATGGAGTCTGAAGGCAAACTTGGATGGCTTCACTCCTTTTACCCAAAACTAAGAATGAAGGGCGAACTCTAGATTTCCTTACTTTTAGAAGTTGAAGAGAAAGCCTTCAAAAGGGTAGTTTTTAATGTGATCACGTTCAGAGTATTCAAAAGCAGAGAGAATGAACTGGACAAAGTCACTTTACTCAATCATAAAAGTCTTTTTATTTTGCATTGCCCTAATCTAATGTGAGATCATCCCACCTCACCGCTCTCAGAGTGTTTATTGTGACCTTGCCATATTGTCCTGCCGGGCTTTATGGAGTTTCACATTTTAGAAGTGATATAAAAATCAAGATAACAGATTGACATTTTTTCTTTTTTGAAATTCATTCTTTGAAAATATTTGAGAATCTCCAGGAGAGAAACAACAGGCACTGGGTATAATGATGCTATTGCAGAAAGGCTTACATAGTGTAAAGGGAGCTGATCTTAACAGAGCATAAGTTCAAACAGTAATCCATTTGGACCAGCATTCCCCACCTATACTGACTACCCTTTCATGACAGTGAGACTGCCATAGGCAAAAGCAGTCTGAGGCAAATCCTGCCAAAAGTGACAATAAAAAAAGCAGGCAAAATATGCTGGAAAAAGGGTAACCCCTAGTAAGCTCTTTTTGCCTACTGTGGGTCACCTCCTTGATTTGTACCATGAATAGCTTTAGAATTGGAGTCTGCTAAGTACTGCATTCAAATCCTGCCTCACATTTTGTGGCTGTGTAACCACGGGCAAGTCATAAAACCTGTTTCCCCATCTGTAAAATGGGGATAATACTGACATTCACCTCAAAGAGCTTGAGGATCCAATGAGATAAGATATGTAAAGTTTTCAGTACTATATAAATGTTGTCATTATTATTCATAATGCTTTCTAACTGTATACTAACCATAATATGTTTACATTATAATAAAAATTAAAATTCAATAAAAATAATACAAATTAAAAGAACTCTGAATTTTTACCTTATGTCCATCTAATTGGCAAAGATGAGAAAAGACAGAAATATACAAGGTTAGAAAGGATATGGGAAATCATGGAACTAATGAGCTGGTTGAACTGTTTTGGAAAACAATTTGGAATTTTTCTTTTTTTAAAAAAAAAAGTGATCATGGGGGCAGCTAGGTGGCTCAGTGGATTGAGAGGCAGGCCTAAAGACAGGAGGTCCTAGGTTTAAATCTGTCCTCAGACACTTCCTAGCTGTGTGACCCTGGGCAAGTCACTTAACCCCCACTGCCTAGCTCTTACTGCTTTTCTGCCTTGGAACCAATACACAGTACTGATTCTAAGACAGAAGATGAGTGTTTAAAAAAAAGGGAGTATGCTATTTATATTTATGCCCTTTGACACACAGATGGTGCCACTGGGTATATGCATATGGTCAATCAAAGATAAAGGGAAAGATAAACCAAAATATTTATAGCATTTTTTGTGGAAGCAAAAAACTAGAAGCATAGTGCATGCCTAGGGATGATTGAACATATTGTGTGCCATGCACATATAGTAGAAAGTTATTGTGCAATAAGGGAGAGAAAAAGAACAAATGTGAAGAGTACATAGAAATTTGAGCAGTCTTGTCAAGCTAATGCAGATAAAAATAGGCAGAGCCAAGAAAACAACATATCCAATGACCACAACACAATGATCACAATTGTAAATGTCCTGGGAAAACAAGTAATAGTAATAATTCACAATATAGCATAAACACTTGAAATTACATATGTATAAATATACACATACTCACCCAGTGGCCAGAATAATATAAAAACAAACCTTAAAAATGTCAGAGCCTTCATGCTTTTGTGAACACCCATTTTCTGTTTTTTAGTAGACAGTGTTCTGCAGGTACAGAATGGGGCATAAACTGTCTCACATAGTCAGTAGATTGGTCTTTTGCTCAACTATCCTTTCTCATGTAGGAGCATCTTATTGGGGAAGTTTGGGGAAAACAACAATGATATTTAAAAATTAACATTAATATAACAGTTTTTAAATATGGAATTCAAAGCTTTCTAATAAAATATATTAAATCACTGGGCCTGTAGTGACTCAAAGAAAGGGAATTGCCTATTCAATTATCTAGACACCACTACTTTGAATCTTTGAAGAAAAATGAAAAAAGGGAAAAAAAAACCCACCGAGCTAATATACCTTAACATAATTTCAAGGGACTACACCATAAGGAATATCTTTGTTAATGTAATTAATTTAATTGAGATGTGTCTCCCAACAAATCATTTAATTCCATTGCTATTTGAATTAGTTGATGTGATTAAAATGAACTAACATTCTTTTTAAAAATCATATTTACTGCCAGGTGATAGAAAGAAATTGAAAGAGGGATGAAAACAATTACCAGGAGGGCTTGAACAATCACAATTTACTGTGAAGAGATAAAAACCAAACACCTCAGCCATATTATCCCCATAATTGTCTGCAGTTTACCCATCTTGTAAAATAAACGGATCATGAAATGAGAGAGAGCACGTTTCAAAACATACATCCCGGGTGTTAAAGTGATTATGCATAGACTGCCTGACTTAACTGTAAATTGTTTTGCTTTCAGTAGGATGTGAAAAAGGTATTAATTAGTAGTGATTTAGGTGAAGATTCGAATCCAATGGAATTAGGCGCTTTGCTGATTTGGGCAGAGCCAGTAGCCCTATTCTTAGAGTATTTTGGAGCTTCGAAGGTTATATTGTGATTTGCTCATTCATAGTGTAGGCACAAATTTGAAGATTGGGAGATCTGATAAATTTACATGCCGTTTACAAGTTACATCGATGCACTATACTCTTTCAGTATCTCCAGGTGGCTAAGACAAAAGCTGAACTACATCCTATGGCTCCAGGGTCTTGAAGATAGAGAATTAAAGGAACTGGTCAACTTGCCAGCTGTCAATTGCAACTTCTGAGGTGTTGGCATGAAATTTAAGTCTTTTTTCCTCTTTTTTATTTCCCCCCCTCCCAGTCACTTGCTTCCAAGGTTCTTCACCAACAGGTTCTTATCCTTAACAGCCAAAATAATTTATTTGTTGCCACCATTCTCCTTGGCTGAATCCTTGTGTACATCAACTCAACCCTTCTCTAGGCTGGCTCTCCATAATTCAGCTGGAATCTAATCAGAACTCACACTGCTTTTCAATCCTTGCCTTTCTGAGGGTCGTGATTCTTCCTTCCTCGTGGAGTTATTCATTGAAGGTGATCAGAAGCAAATAAAATAGATCCTTGAATGTAGTTCCAGCTAAATTGGAAAGATAAAGAAACCCAAAATATTTCATTCTGACCTTTTGGAAATAAGTTAGTCTCTTATCTTTAGAACAGAAATGTTGTATTAGAATTATATAGAATATTTCATAGAATAAAGATATTATATTGAAATCAGAATTGAGAGAAGTGATATGGTATGGTAGACAGAAAGCTGTTCTCAGAGTCGGGAAGATACAGGTTCAAATCCTGATTTTGACACATACTGGCTATATGACAGTTGGCAAATCAGTACATCATTCAGTTCACCATGAATTGCAAAGAAAGTGCCCCGTCTGCATTAGCAGAGGGAAATTTCCTTGCTGGGAGTTCTCTATGCCAATGTAGTCAACAGGTTTGATCCAAAAAACAAACAAACAAACAAATCTGTTATCAGTCTGGTTGTACATTATTTCCATCATATGAGATAGTCCATCTCCTATCTGTGTTCTATCCTGCTGCTTTTATGTATATTAGGTGTTTAATAAATGTTTGTAGAATGAATAAATGCATGAAGTTAGAGAAGCAAGAAATACTGTCTTGCACCATCATCAGCATCCCAATTAGACATTTCCCACTCAGGGAAGTAATTTTTAATCCTACTCCTTCCAGTTCTTCCTGTTTTTCATATGGCCCTGTTTTACCTGGTTAATTATAGTGCTCCTCTTAGACTGTGCCTGACCATTAGTGGATGGCTTTTCAGGTAAGCTGGGGATGAGATTTAAATGGGCAGTAAAATTGACCTAGAAGGACATGCTTGATTCAAATGCAGACTGTCATCTTTCAGCAGTAAACAGGGGCTCAGATACATTTTTTTCCCTGAGAAAGCGATAGAGAATATATGCAGCTCTTATTAACTTTAACTGGCGGCAGGATGTTCCAATTGCTTCACACAGATGCAGATGAAACAAAATGGTAATATTGAAGTTAAAAATGAATCCTTTAAAGTATAATTCCACTTTAAAGCCTTGTGGTTGCTCATTATAGAGACTGGCGATAATATATGCTAAATTCTGGATGTGTGTGTGTGTGTGTGTGTGTGTGTGTGTTTAAGGCCAGATTCTGCTATCAGTTATGGGTTTATAACTCATTGATTTCAGGGACTAATTTTGGTCAGCCATGTACAACTGATGGAAGAATTTGGCTACATGCCATAGCTAGTACATAGACCTAGGACCCAGGTCAGCCTTTGAGCACCCACATGTCAGGGACAGGGTAAGAGGTTATGGTATGCCAGAATACAGTATACCAGAAAAAAATATTTTAGCAGGAAATACTTTAAATGCTTGTAATCCCTTGCTCCAGTTGAGCAAACCCACCAATGTGTGTGCTCACAGGCCTCTGCTCATTACATTAACAATTCCCTTCATTGCCTTTCATGATTCAACATTTTCTTAATGAAAGCAACACACAGTCATGAAAGTGAGAAAAATCTAAATCCAAGTGGACTGGAAGTAAATGAACAACTCAAATGAAGGGCACCTAAGAGAGGTGATCCTTGGACTTTCAGCTATGCATAGGTCTAAAAATAATACTTATGCCTCCCTATTCAGCTCTAATTATGCTAACACCCCTAGTGAGCTGTCCGAGGGCACAGAAATAAGTTTTATGAGAGTTAATATGGGAACCCAGATATTCCTAACCTTTTTTTTTAAGGCTGGGTTTCCCCTAACCTGCCCAGGCTAGAAATGCAAGACTACACGTGGATCTAATCACATTATTGATCAGCACTTGTTCCATTTCTGTTCTGAGCCCCCCACTTTAAAAAAAAACAAACCCTTGCCTTCTGTCTTAGTATCAATTCTAAGAAGGAAGAGTGGTAAGAACTAAGCAATTGGGGTTAAATGACTTGCCCAGTGTCACACAGCTAGGCAATGTCTTAGACCAGATTTGAACCCAAGACCTCCTGGCTCCAGATCTGGCATTCTATCTACTGGGGTTGGGTCCCTCTTTATTTAGGAAACCTGAGGATATCGCTCCTTCCTGTTTCATTCCTAAGGATTTATCACATTGGTGCTAGACTCAGTATACTTATGGGTACTTATAATATACTTATAGATCCTTTAATGGGTATAGCTCAGTACAACTAGTATAACTTATCTTTGCATCTTTCTCATTAGTAATAATAATAGTTAACATTTATATGGTATTTTAAAGTTTTTGAAGTGTTTTATGTACATTATTATCTCATTTACATATTCAGATATATTATTTCATTTGATCATTATGTCTCCCTCAGTACCTATAATAAAGTTTTGTTCCCAGTAGGAGCTTAATTCATGGGATAGAATTGGAAAAAACCATCAAACCTTCCCTCTCCCTTCCTATAGGACCATGTCTGTGTAAATCATGCCAGTGAGATTAACATCTCTGGAAACCCTGCAAAGATTTCGTGGTTTTTTCCATTTAGCTCCAAAATTGTGCAGTTTTAAGGTCATAATACACTCTTTCAATGCCCTTTTCTAGGGCTGAACAACCTAGCCATTAAATTCTTCTCTGTGTCTAACCTTACAGAATACTATAATTTAAGCCCATTTCCTCTCATTTGCTAGTTGCTCAGAAGGGATGGAAACCATATTTGTTGTTGCTGTTATTCAGTGACTTCAGTAGTGTCCAATTCATCATTTGAGGTTTTCTCAGCAAAGATGATGGAGTAGTTTGCCATTTCCTTCTCTAGCTTATTTTATAGATGAGGAAACTGAGGTAAATAGGGTTAAGTGATCTGCCCAGGATCAGCCTACCAGTAAGTGTCTGAAACTGGATTTGAACTCAGGAAGAGGAATTCTTCCTAATCCCAAGCCCAGCACTCTATCCACTATGTCACTTAGTAGCCATTATATGTACGTATAAAATGTCTTTTATTGGGAAACAATTGTTAAGTTGTTTCTGAACATTCATATTTATATTCTCTTAGAGAGTGATATGATGTTGCTAAAATGGTCTACTGTGTAATGGGTTGCCAGTAGTATTCTCAAGTCTGTTTATACCAGAGAGGCAAGCTGTCAGACTATAGGTCTTAGAACCAAATTGGAAGAGATGAATAGTCCCTGGAATCCTACTGCCTACTGACTTAACACTTATCTCTTCTCACCCATTTTTCCCTAGGAAATTTAATGAAATAAAATTCTCCCAAGTTTTCTCTCTCTCTCAATATGTAATATGTATATATATACTTTTTGTTTTAATATAATATATTATATGTAATATATATAATATAATTATATATACTTTTTATTTTAATAACAAATTTCCACATGATTTTTATGAAGTTATATGATTCATATTGTCTCCCTCTCTTCTTCCCTCCCTCTTCCCAGAACTGACAAGCAATTTAATCTGTCACCCAAGTCCTTAAAAGATAGAGGATGATGGTGTGAAATTATGCCATTTGATATATACATATGATAGAAACACAAAAGCAAAGAATACCTGCCATCAATGAGCTTACAATCCAGTAGTCCTTCTTGGACCCATGTTCCTATTTTTTCTGAATGATTTCTTTCATGGTTTCTCTGTGAGTCTCCTGAATTCTATTATGTTCATGTTTCTCAAAGTCTTTCCCTTGGGATTAGTTAGTTACAAGGGAATTTGGTGATAAATTAGATTTCCTTGGCAACAAAGTCATGTTAGGAGGGGTCCCTTTTGATCATAAAACTGTATACTCTGTAAAGACCTGTTCACTGGAAATGTAAAATTTGGGGAGTCATATCATGTAAGATTCATACAGATTCCTTTACTTTAGGCCTGTCAGGTAAATTCTTCCATTCAAAATTTCTTTTAAAAAATGTAATAGTTGAGGCAACTAGATGACACAGGTACTAGACCTGGATTGGGAGATCCTGAATCCAAATCTGGTCTCGAATACTTCCTAGATGTGTAACCCTGAGCAAGTCACTTAACCCCATTTGCCTAGCCCTTGCCCTTTTATCTTACGAGTTGTTGCTAAAACAGAAAGTGGTTTTTTTTAAAGATAATTCACTTTTTTTAAAACTTAAAGATTTTAAGGAGTAATAACCTTTTTAATGCTAAAAATGTTTGTGGATAGATACAAATTTGCAGTAGACTAGTACAAAGTAGTCTGAACTATTTATTGTCAGGAACACAACTTAAAGAACATATTGTTTTCAGCTTGGGAAGGATAGTTTCTAGTCCATCCTTTCATTTTTAAGGCAATAATTGCAAAAATGTTGTACTGTTAGAATAGCTATTTATTAGTATCCTCAATTGGATAGCTACATGGTTTAGTGCAGAGATGGGCAAACTATGGCCCTCAGACCAGAGGCAGCGCCCTGAAATGTTCTATCCAGCCGTTATTTCTAATTTGACAAATACGACGAGTAGGATACAGTACAATGAAACTTCAAAAGAGTTGCCTTAGAAACAGATTGACAAATAAGCATTTCTTTTCCTTTGGCCCCCTCTTTAAAAAGTTTGCCCATCATTGGTTTAGTGGATAGACAGAGTACAGGACTTAGAATCGGGAAGACCCATTTTTCTGAGTACAAATCTAGCCTCTGAAACTTACTAGCTATGTGACCTTGGGCAAGTCATTTAACCCTGTTTGCCTCAGTTACCTCATCTATAAAATAATCTGGAGAAGGAAATGACAAACCACTCTAATATGTTTGCCAAGAAAATCCCAAATGAGGTGACCAAGAGTCAGACCACAATTGAAAAATGACTCAACAACAGTATCCTCAATACTTTATACTAGAGGATCAAAACATCAAACTATATAGATCCTGGAAATAGATAGAATTAGAAGAGATGGATTGTCCTTGTTCCATCCTCATCTTCCTAAACTGAGGCCCAATAAGATTAAGTGACTTATCCAAGGTCACAATGCTAGTTGGTCACAGAGCCAGAACCAGGACTAAAATATTCTGACTGTTTCAATACTCTTTCCTCTATATCATGGCTTTGAGCTTAAATGAAGTGCTGACTTTGTCATTGGTTTCTAAATGGACTAAGAGGCATCATCCTGGTTGCTCCTTTGGGGAATAGGGTCTCCCCATGCAACGATAACATCCAAATGCAAGCTGCAAAGAGAGACACTGTGCCTAATACAATATTCAGCAATCACTGCTGTGGCCTTGCTGAGTGGCAGTGCGGCAGCTAATATACAACGCAGAGAGATCCAGATGATGCTAGTGTATTAGAAGTCCATTTGGATTTTCTAGGGAAGCACGTTTGGTAAGGATGCAGGACCTTCTGGTACTGATAATATAGGATATATTTAAGCAATTGTCCCATGAGAGCAGTCATCGACGTTAATTTCTTCATTTATAAAATGTATAAGATGGGGTAATCAACAGGGCTTGGAAAAAATGCACAGCCTTCACTATTTAAAAAGCTTTTTTTAAAAAAATCACCTGTCAAAGAACAGTACAAGGAATCGTTAGCAAAGTCCTTGGTTTGTTCCTCAACTCTCAGACTTAAGTCATCACAAGAAAGTAACCAAGCACATTTTTCAACCACTAGTAAGAGTCCTTAGCTTAAGGGAAAATAGAGATTTTACAGTCAAAGAGACACAGACATCACAGAAATAATGCTGGATTTGGAGTGAGAAGACCCAGACTCAAATTCTTGCTTTGTTACTTGCTTTTACGTAATCTGGGACAAATAGCTTATTCTCTTTAGGCTTCATTATCCTCATTTATAATAAAGAATGGATTGGAATATATAGAATACATGGAAACAACAGAAGATTTATGGGAGTTGACACAGAATAAAAGGAGCAGAATCAAGAAAACATAAATAACAAAATTACAACAAAATGGAATCAAATGCTGAATACTTGTAATAATCCATTTGTCCAGAGAGAAGAGGTAAGGAATCGCCTTTCCCTTCTTTTAGAAGTGAGGTAGGAGAGGCAACTAGGTAGCTCAGTGGATAGAGAGCCAGGCCTGGAGACGTAATGTCCTGGGTTCAAATCTGGCCTCAGATACTTCCTAACTGTGTGACCCTGAACAAGGCACTTAACCTCTATTATCTAGTGCTTACCATTCTTCAGCCTTGGAACCGATACTTGGTTATTGATTCTAAGACAGAAGGTAAGAGTTTTTTAAAAAGAAGTGGAGGTGGAGGTGGAGGATCATAGATGAGAAATCAACCAATTAACAAGCATTCATTGCCTACTATGTGCCACTAAGTAGTAAGGATGCAAAGACAAAAAAGAAATAGTCCCTTTCCTCAAGAAACTGCTATTGGGGAGATAACACAAGTATATATTTTGTTGTGGTGGTTCATTTGTTTCAGTTGTGTCCGACTTTTTATGGCCCAATTTGGAGTTTTCTTGGCAAAGACACTGGATTGGTTTGCCATATCCATCTCCTGTTCATTTTACAGATTTACAGATGAGGAAACTGAGGCTAGTAGGATTAAGTGACTTGCTCAGGGTCAATCAGCTAGTAAATGTCTAAGGACAGATTTGAAATCAGGAAGATGAGGCTTCCTACTCCAGATATGTGTGTATGTGTGTATATATTAATATAATATAATATAATATAATACAATATAATATTACAATTATAATAATACAATATTATATTGTATTGTATTATTTTGTATTATATTATATTGTATTGTATTATATTACATTACATTACATTGTATTACATTATATTATATTATATTATATTATATTATATTATATTA
>NC_058130.1:208346797-208396104 GCF_016433145.1 Gracilinanus agilis
AGGAAGGAAGGAAGGAAGGAAGGAAGGAAGGAAGGAAGGAAGGAAGGAAGGAAGGAAGGAAAGAATGAAGCTAGAAAATCTCAGAGGCAGAGATGAGGAGGGTGTACATTTCAGGTATGAGGAACTCCTGGTGCAAAGTCATGAGGATGGGAGATAGAATTTCAAGTATAAGAGAGACTAAATAGGCCAGTTTGATTTGACCATACAGTACATGAAAGGGACTAATATGTAATGAGGCTAGACAGGTAGGGTGGGGCCAGATTGTGAAACGTTTTAAATATCAAACAGAGAAGTTTATATTTAAACCTAGTAGAAAAGCAGTGAAGCTCATTAAGTAAGGGAGTGACATGGCCAGACCTGTGCTTTAGAAAAACCACTTTAGTAGCTGTGTGAAGGCTAGATGAGAGTGGTTAGACACTTGAGGCAGGAGGCTATTGCAATAAGTCCAAGAAATAAGAGATGAGAGCCTGGACTAGGGTGCTCACTATTTGAGCAGAGAGAAGGAAATGAATATAGGAAAAGTTATGTAGGTAGAAGTAAGTGATTGGCTACGCAGGTCAAGGGAAGGTAAATAGTCAAATATAATGCTGAGTTTGTGAACCTGGGTGATTAAAAGAATAGTAGAGCCCTCAATATAAATCAGGAAGCTTGGATGTGGGGTGGATTTTGCAGGAAAAGATAATGTGTTCAGTTTTGGACATGTTGCATTTGAAATGTCCATAGGATATACAGTTTGAAATGTCCAATAAAAAGCTGATGATGTAGGACTAGAGATGAGGAGAGAGATTAGATTTATATATATAGATTTGTGAGTTATTTATATAGTAATAAAAATCATGCCAATGAGATATGATCAGATCACCAAGTGAGAGAATAGAGAGAAAAGAAGGTCCAAGAAAGAGACTTGGGGTACACCCACAATTAAAGGATATGATATGAGTCACAGTCCATCAAAGGAAACTGAGAAAGAGCAGTCAAACAAGCATGAAGAGAACCAAGATATGAGTTTCAGAAAAGCCCAGAGAGAATTTCCAGGAGAAAAGAATCATCTACAGGGTCAAAGGCTACAGAGAGGCCAAGAAGGATGAAGACTGAGAAAAGCCATCAGATTTGACAGCTGTGAGATTAAAGATAATTTTAGAGAGAGTATTTTCATTTGAACAATGAGGTCAGAAAACTGGTTGCACTGACTGTCCACACGTTTCCATCTCTGTTCCACCTATCTTCTCATCTCACCCTGGAGATGCCTCTGCCCCTGAAACCACCCCATCCTCCTCCCATTGAATTTCTGCCCAGAACCTCCATATAAAGAAGTTCCTGGGCCAACGGTGACTCACTTCTCTCCTGACTCTCCAGACTAAACCTGACCCCAACCCGATTGGAAAGTAAGCTCCTTGAAGGAATGGCTTTCTTTTACTTATATATGTATTCCCAGTATAGTACCTGGCACATAGTAAATGCTTTAAAATTGTTTATCTATCTATCTTATGGGTTAGGAAATGAGAAGAAAGGAAGTAGAGGTGATGACTTTAGACTTACTGACTTATATAGTCAGATGCTGTCTGCATTAATCGACTTTGATTAGGTGGTCTACTTTTAATTTATTTATTTTTCTTTATTTTACTCCAGTAACAAATTTACACATAAGTCTTCCAAGGTTATATGATTCATGTTGTCTACCTCTCCTCTTCTCCGCCCCCCCCTCCCGAGTAGACAAGCAATTCTACTAGGTTGTATATGGATTATCACTCAAAACCCATTTCCTTATTATTCATTTTTGTAAGAGAATAATCTTATAAGGCCAAAAACCCCAAGGCATACACCCAAATAAACAGGTAATAAATCATGTTTTCTTCTGCATTTCAACTCCAAAAGGTCTTTCTCTAACTGTGGATAATGTTCTTTTTCCTAAGTCCCTCAGAATTGTCCTGGATTATTGTGTTGCTGTTAGTAGCAAAGTCTATTACATTTGATTGTCCCACAGTATTTCAGTTATTGTGTACAATGTTCTCCTGGTTCTGCTTATTTTACTCTGTATCAGTTCATGGAGGGCTTTCCAGTTCATTAGGAAATCTTTCAGTTCATCATTCCTTAAAGCACAATAGTATTCCATCATTAGCAAATACCACAACTTGTTCAGCCATTCCCCAATTGAGGGGCATCCCCTCAGTTCCCAATTTTTTCTACCACAAAAAGCATAGCTATAAATAATATATATATATAATATAATATAAATTGTTTGTTAGTAGTGATAGAGAAAAGATATTCAGAAATGACAATGACAAAAGCCATCAATGAAACCATTAGAATTAATTGATTGACCTAAGTAATCTTGAAGGCCCTTCTAATCCAAATTTTAAAATATCTACTTTGATTTTTAGGCAGCAAGGTAGCACAATGGATAGAGTGTTAGACTTAGAGTGAAGATGTATATTTAATTCCTAAATCAGATACTTACTGGCCATGAGACCTTGGGCAAGTAATTTAACAACTCATCCTCAATTTCCTTATCTGCAAAATGAGGATAATAGCATTTACCTCATAGGGTTATTGTGAGGATCAAATAAAATAATATAAATAAGGCACTTTTGTAAATTTAAAGTGCTATATAAATGCCAGATATTATTATTATCATACCTTTATCCCCAACTCAACTTTTTCTGGGTACCCATTCAAACTAGCACCTTGAAAGATTTGATAAAGGAAAAACAAATCTCATAACCCTGAAGAACTCTGCCATTAGGTGAGTGTCCAATAGGCCCGTGGCCACAATTAATTCCATTTTATATCCAAGACAATGGAAGAGCTGATGAAGAAAAGGAAGCTGAAATAGTCAGAGAAGGCAACGTAATGTGCTCAGAAGTTCTAAAAAATGTTTTCCCAGGCTAAATAAGAAAGTTTTTACTCAAATTATACTTCCATCAGCTGTGATGTCTACTCATAAACATGAAAATAAACAAAGGAAGACTTCCATTCCAAGTATCAATATAAATGCAGAGAGAACATATTTGCCAAAGGAAAAGAACAAAACCAGAATCTGAAAAGAAAATTATTTTCCCAGCTTCAAAGTAGGTTTACCCAACAAAGAGTGCTTTTTATTTCCTTACAGAGAAAAAAAAAAGCTATAATAAAAAGTACTTTATAGTGATCCTTTAATGTTGATATAGGACAAGAATGGCTTTGCTGTTCAGTTAGTTGTTCATGCAGCATCCTGTGATCAGTGCTATACCATTCTGGCGGTTTTAGAGAGACTATTCTCCATGTTAGTCTCCCCCAAGAAAGGATTTACCCAGTAGCTTTAGATATCTTTCAAGCAAAGATTAATAAAAAATACATTGGCCTTGAATGCTGGCAAAACTTGAAACCATATGTTCAGAGAGTTGCTTCCTTCGCTGGTAATTAAGTTTTTACAAAATGAGTCTTTTTTGGCCCAAGCAAATAGCTTTAAGCATTTGGGCATCTTGATGGAGCCTGCTTTCCTCTCTTAGGAGGATCAGATCCTGGCTAGGATGGTTTGAAGTTTCAGAGCCTTGTCTAGAATTGGAGGTGTTTTATGAAAACAAGAAAGTACATAGGGAGCTGTTCTACACTTTAAACTATCCATCCTAAGAGAGTTGAATGGTCTTTGTCACTTTATTTAGAAATGCTAGAACATCTCCAAGTAACACAGAGACTCTATAACTGCATGTGTCATCCTTCTTTCTCCTACCAACCATTCAGGAAACCTGGGCATGGGAAATTCTAGGGCACTGGCTGACTAGCCAAGATATTCAGTCAACTACTTATGTGGGCCATAACAATCACTGTTAATGCTGGTAGCCCCAGCTCTTGTTTTGTTTTCTTTTGATTTTGTATTCATTAGTGCAACTTGAGAGCAGATCTTTTCATTTTAATCTTATTTGCATTTGGGAATGGTCGTATTCTTGCCATTTGGCTAACATATTCTTCAGTAAGAAGGATACTACAAAAAGAAAGATGTATCTCCAGGATACCATCTGTTGTACTTTGACTCATTGTCTTTCTCTGTAGTTAAGTGCAGTTAGTGTATTTGGACTGAATGGTTTATAAGGGAAAAGATTAATATATAAATAACTCAATTCTTCACATCAACTGACTAGAATTCAAGAATTGCAAGGCTAAGTTTACATATGATGTACTTGGGATATTCATGCCAATGGAGTAATATGCTATGTAATTGTCTGACCTAGAATAAGACTGATGCTTGTCATAGGAGTTGTCTTTAGGGAAACCAAAATGTCAAATGGGTTTTGATCCACAATTAACTTGTTTATTGGGAAAGACTAGGGCCAGCTTCATCCTTTGGAAGAGTAGACAGCTGCCTACATAATGTGATTTGAGAGATGCTAGTGGTTACTTCCCATACCCAACCCCAAATATCTCCCCTATTGGTTCTGTCACAGATATCAGCATTTCCTCCACACATACACCTTGGAGTGATTGATCACCATTTATTAAATGCTTGCTATGTTCCAGGAATCATACAATGCGCTGGAAATATCCAGGAAGGCAAAAAAGATCTCTTACTCTCAAAGAGCTTAAATTCTTAAAAAAATTTTTTGGATTAATTTTTTTCAATTAGCAAGTGTTTGTTTTCTTTCCCTTCTGCCCCCAATGAATAAAAACAAAACAAAACCTTGTAACAGATTTGAAGAGTCGAGCAAAACAAATTCTCACATTGGCCATGTCCTAAAACATGTCTCATTCTGTATATCTAGTCTATGATCTCATCTGGGACATGGTAGCATTCTGCATCATCATTGGTTGTTACATTAATTAGAGTTCTTAAGACTTTCAAAACTGTTTGTTTTAACCAAATTGTTGTCATAGTATAAATTATTTTCTGGGTTTTGCTCATTTCATTCTGCATCAGTTCATATAGTTTTTATGAAACTGTCCATCACATCATTTCTTATAGCACAACATTCCATTCCATTTCATACCATACTTTATTCAGCTATTCCCCAAATGATGAACGAACATACCTCATTAGTTTTTAGTTCTTTGCTACTACAGAAACAGGGATTATAAATAATTTTATACATGTGAGTCCTTTTCTTCTTTCTTGGATCCCTTTGGGGATAGGGATAGTAGTAGTATTGCTTAGTTAAAGGGTATGAATAGTTTAGCAACTCTTGGAGGACAGTTCCATAGTTCTAAATTGTCTGCAAGAATGGCTGAACCAACCATAATTCATATAGATGTGAATTAGTATGTTTTTCCTTAGCCCCTCCAATACTTGTCATTTTTCCTTTGTTGTGACTGCATCAATCTGATAGGTATAAAGTAGAACCTCGGAGTTGCTTTAATTTGCATTTTTTAATTATTCAGTTTAGAACAGTTTGCCACATGGTTATTGATAACTTGGAAGGAACTTAGTGTCTAATGGAGAAGACACTATGTAAATAACTAGTTATATACCACATGTAAAGTAGACAGAAGTTAACCTTAGAGAGGAGTTTCTAGCTGAAGGCTTCCTATAAAGATTCTATTTGAGCTGAATCTTGAAAAAATCCAGAGAATCTAAAGAGCAGCCATGAGGCTGAAGAATATGTTGGATATGATCTAACTGGTAATTTTCCAAGTCATTACATACTATTCATATCTTAGCTAATAGTGAATAACACATATCAGGGATTTCTTTTAGGTTTTGACTAAGCTAAGGTCCCTTCCAACTCTCAAATTCCATGATTCAGTTATCAAATTAATTCATCAGATTAGTGCCAGTGAGAGGTGAGGAACCTGAGGAAATAGAACATGGCATAAATAAAAATTTGATGGGAAGATAAAGGGTCAACGAGCACGCATTTATTTATTTATTTTAAACCCTTGCCTTCTGTCTTAGAATTGGTACTAAGTATTGGTTCCAGGGCAAAAGAGTGGTAGAGGCTAGGCAATTGGTGTCTAATGATTTGAACAGGGTCAGACAGCTAGGAAGTATTTGAAGCCAGATTTGAATGTAGGGTCTCTGGTCTTTAAGCCTGGTTCTCTATCCACTGAGCTACCTAGCTGCTGTGAGCAAGGATTTACTAAGCATCAACCATTTTCCAGGCAGTATGCTAGGTGCTGGAGAAAAATCAGAGGTAAAAGAAGAAACAATTCCTACTCACAAGGAGCTAAGATTCTAATGGGAAAGACAAAGAAAACCTATATAAATAAGATACTGCAGGGGGAAAAAGACTTGAGCAACCAAGTAATAATAGAAATGTACTTAGTACCTACAGGGCTTAAGGGAGAAAGAAGAACAAATGAAGAGGGACAAAAAAGAAAACTGTTGTCTTCTTAACAGTTTTCCTAATGGCTGGTCCTGTGAATAGTTCTAGAAGATAAGACTGTTGCATCATATATTTAAAGGTTATAAAATTTGTACATCCACTGGGGAGTGAGGCTGGGAAGAAGGTATTTGCTCATTGGCTTGGGTGCAAATCCCAAACATATCATGGATTTGGTGACTTTATTAACATTGCATCATTGAATCAACAACTCTGCCATTCTTAATCATGACTACATTGGCTATAATCACATAAGGCAGTCCAAGAACATTCCTTAGTATGGGTGTCATTCTTATTATATTCCAAATGGTAATCAGCTAGGATTCTGTTCTCATTAACCCTCAATCCTGGCCAAGTTCTGATAAATTAGGACCAGACAGAGGGCTCGTTTGACAACAGTTAAAGCATTTATAGCTCAGCAAGGATAACTAAATCCTGTGCTTCGAAGTGCAAACTCAGAGATCCAAATGGACTCATTCACTAAATTCTGCCACAGATATGAATGAGAAAAATCAGAGAATTATACACCATTCATTTGACCATCACATGTCCTGTGTCCTACAACTTAATTTAGGATCATAGGAGTTAGAATTGGAAAAGATATTAGAGATCATCTAATTCAACCCCTTCCTCTTACAGATGTACAAAATGAGACCCAGCTTAAGTGACTTCTCCAAGATCTCACAGTAAGTCAGGTTCTCTGACTGCAAGTTCAGGGATCATGTTAATAAAAAAATTGATGTTTCAGAGGCAGCAAGGTGGCACATTGGATAGAGTTTCAGGCCTGGAGTCAGGAGGATCTGGGTTCAAATCTATCCTCAGATATTTTCTGTGTGATCCTGAACAAGTCATTTGACCACATTTGCCTAGCCCTTGCCCTTCTGTCTTTGAGTTGTTACTAAGAGAGAAAGTAAGAGTTTTAAAAATTGACATTTTATTCTCATCAAACTGTCTTCTTCTGGAGACTGAAGAGGCAGTATAGAATAGTAGAAAGAACACTGGATTGAAAATTTGGAGAGCAGTGCTACCAACTGGCTGAGCCACCTTGGACATGTCACTTCTCCTTTCTGAGCTCCAGTTCCCTCATCTGTAAAATGAGTAGATTGGACTAGATATTCTCTAAGGTGCCTTCCAGCTCTTTGCATTCTATGATTCTGGGGTATGGGCCAAGATGAACCCTGGGAGGATGAACAGGTCCAAAGAAGCTGTAGGACAATCATGGTCTGGCCGCCAAGAGTTTGGCATGGGGTGTCCTTTAGCCCCTTTGCTCAGCTGTTTTCAGCAGGCGTCAGAATAACCCTAAACTCCCACAGCAGGGAGGAGAGGCCATGCACATTGACTTCTCCCCATATGGCAAATCCTACATTCCTAAAGAAGGACCACTGGGATCTGCCCACACACTAAAAAGGATGGCTCACCACACTGTTTATGCATGCCAAGTGAAGCAGAGAACTGAGCAATTATCTAGTGGATTCAGTCACTGGAGCCAGCCAAACTGGAGAAGCCAAGCCAAAATAAATTGCCTTTTTCTTATGAACAAGGACTTTTGTCCCAGTGGTTGTTAGTTTGAGGTTTGGGGGTATTTGGGTTTGGTTTTCTTTTCCCCCAGAATGATATGAATAATGGCTTCAATTCTCCCCTGTACTTGATCTATGCAGAAATTAGCAGTGTATAGCTTCCCTGTCATGGTATGTGTGTTCTGCCCCATTCTTTCCAAACTCAATTTTTTGACAGCCAAAAATTAACAGAGGCATATTTTGAAAGAGTCCTCCATAGAAGGTGGGGTGGGGATAATAAACTGTTGTTAAGAGTTTCAAGGTCAAACATCATACATTCTATGAAAATAAAAGATAGCGGTACATTACGTTGTCAAGTTAATGCAGTATGATAGAGCATCTCCAGACTGCACATCCTGAAAGACTGTAAAAGTCTAATAGATTTAGGGAAACTGTACCTCAGGGAGCACATTAGACAGGACTCCTCCATGGATCAGAACTGTCTTAGAGCTTCACTTACTGGGGACCTGGATGCCTTGAAATGATTGCTTCCCTTTCAAAAGGCTGGAGACAAATTGCCCCTCTTAGATTAACTTTACAAGAATGGGTCAATCATTGTGAATGGAGAGTGTTCATTCTTTTTACATGGGAATGAAAAATGGATAATGTAAACCATATAATTCCATTTTCTTTTAAATTACCTTTAAAATGCCTTAATGTCCTATTGATTCCCACTTAGGTGATTTTGGATATATTTGCAAAGTCTCTTAGCACTGAGGACGTCTGTAATGAGAAGGCGTCTTTAATTATGAAAGATGTTTGGTGAATTTTGCATTGATCAGGCATAAAATTAACAAAGTATAATGTTTCCCACATATTAACAAGGAGGGATGACTTTAGTGGACTTTCACTTTGGGAAGAAATACCACTCTAAAATGAAAACTTAAGAAAGAAAAAAAAGCCCACATAAGGGAACCACATGTCCATTCGAATAGACACCACATTCAATTGTCAATTTATTTTCTCTCCTTTACATAGACTGAAAGTTTCACATGATTTCAAAGTTTGAATGAACAACCTGATAGTCTTCATTCCTCCAGGCTAAGGTTGAATGAATAAAGGCTATTATTAGTCAGAGCCTTTCCCTCTCCGTTCTAATACATCTCCCAGTGATTTGGGATTTATTCCCTTTTCTCTTCTATTGGAAAGATCATGTATGTTGTGTAATTTAAATATCCCAAGTTAATAAAGAATTCATCTTGGTTGCATTCCTGGGTCTATAAGTCTATTGTTGATTCCCATATTGTATGTTAGCCCATCATTGAAGTTTAGGTTTGAGGGAGAGATATACATGTGGCAGAAAAAGGAGACTACAGAAAAATAGAGCTACTTATACTTTCCTCCATAGAGCCTTATTCTTATGCTTCATTAGGCATGGAGGTTACTCCAAGTTCTTAAATAAATCAGTGAGAGAATGAAAAAGCATTTATTAAATGCTTGCTATATGCCAAGCACTGTGCCAAGTACTGAAGATACAAATACAGAACAAAGATAGTCCCTGCTTTCAAGGAGTGTATATTCTAAAGGGGGAGACAACACACATAGCAAGGTAATGGCCAGATAAGAACACTTTGGTCCAGGAAGATAAAGGGATGGTAAATAGACCCCCAGGAAATAGATTAACATTCTTTAGCCTTGAGCAATAGAAGAATGGATTTAACCATGGCTCATGGTTCTTGAACTGAGAGAGGGCAGGAAAAGGACATGGTCTCTAGTGCAGACTTTGAGGTAAGGAAGTGTCCAAAAAGGCACAAAAGAGAGAAATGAAATTTTAGGACTTCCTGAAATAATATTTACAGAGAAGCAGTCACAATCAAAGTAGGGATCCAAAGTGGAATCTCTTTTATAGATTCTTAATCTAAGGTCCATGGATTCCCAAAGAGTCAATGGATAGATTTCAGAGAAAAAGTGAATTTGTAAAGGGAAAAACTTTCTTAATATATATTTTTACACACATGTGTGAGCAATGAGGAGAAGGTACCCAACATGTAGCAAAGACTCAAAATGTGGTGAGGCTGTCCCCTATGTATGACATGGGAATATTGCTATGTGGCTCAAAAGAAGGCAAAATAGACGTCTCTAGCCTATTTTCCTCTCACCCTTCTTCAAGAAAGATTTTAATTTCTGCCAAGAAGGGAAGCAGGAAGTTAGGGACAGAGAATGCCATTTGGGTCTCCAAGGAAAGGGCAACTAATGGGTTAGAATTAAATCTAACTCATTCCTTAAATATTATTAGTCTAGGGCAGTGATGGGCAAATTTTTTAAAGAGGGGGCCAAAGGAAAGGAAATGCTCATCTGTCTGTTTATAAGGTAACTCTTTCGAAGTTTCATTGTATTATATCCTACTCATTGTATTCATCAGATTAGGAATAATGCCGCAAGGCTGCATAAAACATTTCAGGGGGTTGCATCTGGCCTGGGGCTGTAGTTTGCCCATCACTGGTCTAGGGGATATGATCAGGATCAAGCTAATTTCTAATCATGATTTCATTATTGCAAGGGAGGGACCAGGACCCCAGGCTTTATATCCAAGGCTTGACTTCTTTTCTATCACATACTAGATTCACGATGAACACACATAACACTTAGCCAAGAAACCCATTTATCCAAACTAGTAGCAAAATAGAAATCAGAGAAGATATTCACAAGGGAATATATACCAGACGAAAGAGAGTAAAGGACCTGTCTCAATGGAATAAAGAGATTCAGCCAACATAAAAAATGCTGGATCTCACCAAAGACAAAGCTTCCCAAAGTCTCTAGTGTAGTAAACTAGGGTTAGGAACATGATGGAGACTACAAGCTCCTCTCATGTCCTCCCAAAGTCTTTTATTTCAGCAATTTGAAATGGAGTTGGTCTTGCCTATCTTCCTTCTTGAAACTGCAACCCAGAGTGAGTAGAGAGTCCAAAGCAACTCAAAGACCTGATGGAAACTGGAGAACTCTCCTCTCTCTAGCTTTTGCTAACTCTACCCCACCCATCATGCAAGGAAGGACATTTATCTCCCCCAACATATCAATGGGCTTTAGGACAGGGGTTACATATGTGTATATAAATATAAACATATATAAGAGGACATAAATGTGTGTATGTAGTGGAAGGAGAAATGGGAAGAGGGAGGCAATGCTTGAACCTCATTCATATCCAAATTGGCTCAAAGTAAGAAAATATATATACATACTCAATTGGTAATAGAAATCTATCTTACCCGAAAGAGAAGTGGGATGAGAAGGAGATAAGATAAAAGAGGGTGACAAGAGGGAGGGCAGATAAAAGGCAATTGTCAGAAGTAAAACAGATTTTAGAGGAGGGATAGAATAAAAAGAGAGAGAAGGATAAATAGAAGAAAGTAGGATAGAGGATTTGCACAGTTTGAGCATTTTCCCAGGTAGTAATCATAACTATGAATGTGAATGTGACCAACTCACCCATAAAATGGAAGCAGATACCAAAATGGATTTGAAGAATTTATAAGAAACACATTTAAGACAGAGAAACATACCTAGAGTAAAAATGAAGCAGAATCTATTATGTTTCAGCTGAAGTAAAAAGGCAGGTGTAGCAATCATGATTTCTGACAAAGCAAAACCAAAAAAAAGACCTAATGAAAAGAGACGAGTAGGGAAACATCACCTTAAGAGGAAAAATTTTCAATGAAGTAATATCAGTAATTAATATATATGCATGAAGTAGTATAGCATCAAAATTCTTAAAGGAAAAGTTAAATAAATCACAGGAGGAAATAGACACTAAAATTATATTAGTGGGAGGACCTCAACTTTCCCTTCTCAGAGCTATATAAATATAACCATAAAATAAATAAGAAGTCAATAAGATAAATAGAATTTAAGAAAAGTTAGCTATGATAGACCTCTGGAGAAAACTGAATGGGAACAAAAAGGAGTATACCTTTTGCTCAGCCATACATGATATCTTCAAAAAATTGACCATGTTGAGGCATAGGTTTTATGTGAGACATAAAAACTTCACAACCAAATACAGAAAAATCTAAAGTATTAAAAGTGCCCTTTTCAGACCATAATTTTTTGAAAATTATATTTAATGAAGGGATCTTAAATAATGCAAAGAAATGGAAGAAAACAATAGATTATGAAAGATAAGGGATCTCTTCAAGAATTTTAGAGATATCTAGGGAACATTTCATGCAAAAATGAATGTGATAAAAGGAAAGAATGGTAGAGATCTTACAAATGTAGAAGAGATTTTTTTTTAATAAAAAGAAGTGGCAAGAATATAGAACTTGATAAGCGTGAAAGAGGGGAGTGTAAAAGGTGGGTTGAAATATAATGTTAAAAAAAAAAAACAAAGATCTTAACAACTGGTCCCATCACCTCCTGACAAATAGAGAGAGAAGAAACAGAAGAAACAGAAACAATATCAGTTTTTTTTTATTCTTAAGATCACCCCAGATAGCAACCATGAAGATGGGATTAACTCTAACCTGCTCATTTTTAGATTTAATCACCAAAAGTGTACACACCCCGCTTAATCCTTAAGCAGGGGAGGTCTGTAACTCACATGTGCAAAAGTGGGTGATGAATCAGAATCAACTGACTGCCCTCTGGGCAGTCCTTTGCAAAGCCTTTGTTGTAATTGGTACACGTAAAATAGGAGGAAGACACAGGAAGTGACAAAAGGAATGGTCTTTATAAATTGCAAGAACTTCCTGGGACACAGTCTTTGACTTGAACTGGACCCTAGATGAGCTCTGGCTGAGGACTAAGGACTGCTTTCCCTTAGAACTACCACATGGGTGAGTGAAAAAGGCTGACTCTCTTCCTTGACCTTTCCTAGAGATACTAGCCTCCAGAGGGGTCCCTCATCTGGGAGGAGGCCTCTTAGCTAAAACCCTTATTAAATGATCCCTAGGCTCTCCAGCTGGGGTTACTGGAGCCCTGCTGGAGTAAGCCAGAGCTTGAGCACATAGTCTAGCTCGTTAAGCTAGATTTCTTACTCTGCCCTCTTTCTCATATCTCTACTTTCACTCTTTCCCTATATTTTATAAATAAATTGCTAAAAAACTCATTTGGAATTAAGTAATTAATTCCTGGCAACCACACTTTTAAATATTCAGTCCAACCCTTTTAATCTTAACCCCTTACATTCAGCCCTTTATACAACCACAGTTACAAAATTAAAAGACATTTGCTTGCTCTTTGGAAGGAAAGCTATATAACAAATTTGGATTTTGTTGTTTGGCCATTGATCCTATTTCATTTTTTTATTATCATGCAAAACACACTTCCATATTGGTCATTGTTGTAAGAGCGCATTCATACAAAACCAAAACCCCAAAATAAAACTGTTAAATACATTGATGTGAAAGATAGTACGTTTTGATCCGTATCCATCTGACTCCAACAGTTCTTCCCCTGGACATGGATAGCATTCTTTCAGAATTGTCCCAGATCATTGCATTACTAAGAGTAGCCAAGTTTCCACAGTTGACTATTGTACAACATTGATGCTACTGTGTACAAAGTTCTCCTGGTTCTGCTTATTTCCCTCTGCATCAGTTCATGCAGATCTTTCTAGATTTTTCTGAAATCATCTTGTTTATCATTTCTTTTAGCACAATAGTATTCCATCACCAACATGTACCACAATTTGTTTAGCCATTCTTCAAATAATGAATGTCCCCTCAATTTCTAATTCATTGCCATCACAAAAAATGTGCTATAAATATTTTGTACAGATAGGTCCTTTCTCCTTTTTTATTATCTATTTGTGATATAGAACCAGTAGTGATATTACAGGATCAAAAAGAATGCACAGTTTTATAGCCCTTTGGCCATAGTTCCACATTGCCTTCCACAATAGTTAGACCAATTAACAACTCCACTAACATTGTTAGGGTCCTAATTTCGCCACAACCTCTCCAATATTTATTATGTTCCTTTACTGTCATCTTGGCCAATTTGGTAGGTATGAGGTGGTATCTCAGCATTGCTTTAATTTGTATTTCTCTAATCAAGAGTGATTTAGAACATTTTTTGTATAATGGATAGTTTTAATTTCTTCAACTGAAAATTGCTCGTTCATATCCTTTGACCATTTGTCAATTGAGAAATGGCTTATCTTTTTATAAATTTGCCTTAGTTCTCTATAGATTTGAGAAATCAGACCTTTGTCAGAGAAATTTGTTATAAAATTTCTTTCCCAGTTTGTTGTTACCTTTCTAATCTTGGTTATATAAGTTTTGTTTGTACAAAAGCCTTTTAATTTAATGTAATCAAAATTATTAATTTTATGTCTTATAATGCTTCCTATCTCTTGTTTGGTCATAAATTCTTCCCTTTTCCAAATGCCTGCCAGGTAAACTATCCTATGTTCCCCTAATTTAGTTATAGTATCACAATTTACTTCTAAATCATATACCCATTTTGACCTTATCTTGGTATAGGGTTGGAAATGTTGCTTTGTTTCTCCCATACTATTTTCCAATTTTCCCGGAAATTTTTGTTAAACAGTGAGTTCTTATTGCAAAAGCTGGGGTCTCCACTAAGGTCATTTACCTCTATATGTTGTGTATCTAATCTAGTCCACTGATCTACCATTTTATTTCTTAGCTATTTATTTCTTATTTCTTGTTTTGATAATTACTTCTTTATAGTACAGTTTGAGATCTGGTACTGCTAGATCAGCTTCCTTCAAATATTTTTGCATTAATTCCCTTGATATTCTTCTGTTCTTCCAGACAAATTTTATTATTTTTCTTAGTTCTATAATGTAATTATTTGGAAGCTTGATCAGTATGGCACTGAATAAGTAAATTAATTTAGGTAGAATTCTCATTTTTATTATATTAGCTTGGCCTATCCATTAGCAATTGATATTTTCCAGTTGTTTAGATCTGACTTTATTTGTGTGAAAAGTGTTTTGTAATTGTGATAATATAATTTCTGGATTTGTCTTGGCAAGAAGATTTCCAGGTATTTTATATTGTCTAGAATTATTTTTAAATGGAATTTCTCTTTCTATCTCTTGTTGCTGAACTTTGTTGGTAATATATAGAAATGCTGGTGATTTATGTGTATATATTTTGTATCCTGCAACTTTACAAAAGTTATTATTTCAATTAGTTTTTAGTTGATTCTCTAAGTATATCATTATAGCCTTTGCAAAGAGTGATAGTTTTGTTTCCTCATTACCTACTTTAATTCCATTTGGAGTTTTGTTGGCAAAGATACTGAGTGGTTTGTTGCTTCCTTTTCCAACTCATAATGCAGATGAGGAAACTGAGACAAACAGGGTTAAGTGACTTATCCAGCGTCACAAAGCTAATAAATTTTTGAGATTGGATTTGAACAAAGATGAGTCTTCCTGATTCCAGGTCTCTATACTCTGTGCCACCTAGCATCTGGACAGCATACTAAAAATCAGAGCCATTACCTTGTCAACAAAGGTCTGTGTAGTCAAAGCCATGGTTTTTCCAGTAGGAATATATGGCTGTGAGAATTGAACTACATTCTCTGGAAAGCTGAATGCTACAGAATTGATGCTTTTGAATTGTGGTGCTAGAGAAGAGTTTTAAGAGTCCCTTGGACAGCAAGGGAATCAAATCAATCAATACACTGAAACTGAAGCCTAAATACTTTGGCCACATAATAAGAAGACAGGAATCATTGGAAAAGACCCTGATGTCAGGAAAGATTGAAGGCAAAAGAAAAGGGGATGACAAAAGACAAGATAGATAGCATCATGGAAGCAATGAACATGAGCTTGGACAGACTTTGGGAGATAATGGACAGCAGACAGGCCAGGCATGCTATTGTTCAAGGGTCATGAAGAGTCAAACATGATTGAATAAATAAACAACAAGAGTAACAACAAAGGACTCCAAAAACATAGATTAAAAATTAATTGGAAACCAAATAATCTAATCCTAAAGAATAAGTGGGTAAGAGAATAAATCATAGTAACAATCAATAATTTCATAAAAGAAAATGACAACAATGAGAAGATATTCCAAAATTTGCTGTATATAACCACAGCAGTACTAGATAAAGAGAGTAGATGCAACTTAAAAAAAAAAACTACAAAAAAAACCCAAATTTTAAATCCCCAGTAAAATAACAAACTTGAAATCCTGAAAATTGAAAGAGGCAATTAATAAAATTGAAAGTAAAGATAACATTGAACCAAAAAATAAAATAGGGGTTGGTTTTGGGGAAAAAAACTAGTAAAATAGATGAACCACTGGTTAATTTGATTTTAAAAAAAGAAAAATGAAAAACAAAATATTAGTATTAAAAAATGAAAATGGTGAATGTACCACCATTGAAAATGAAATTAAAGCCATTATTAGTGGTTATTTTGTCCAGTTATATGTCAGTAAAACTGATAATCTAAATGAAATGGTTAAATATTTACAAAAATATAAACTGCCCAGAAGAAGAAATAGAATACTTGAATAATCCTGTTTTAGAAAAAGAAATTGAACAAGCCATCCGTTAGCTCCCTATGAAAAAATCTCCAAGGACAGATGGATTCACAAGTGAATTCTACCAAAAATTTAAGAAACAGTTAATCTCAATACTACATGAACTATTTCAAAAGTAGGTAAATTATTGTTTTTAAAAATATTTACATGTAACTAGGAAATATTTAACAAAAGAAACATAATTATTTTTAAAAGAATAAGCTAGTCACTTGGTGATCAACTTTTTGTTCATGAAACAAGGAAAATATAGGCAGATGTGAATGAGTTATGATTAGTATTGTGAGGGAGGAAGAATAATCAATAGATAATATCAGAGATACATTTGCATATATTTGCCATAGAGGGTGCCGAAAAATTAAGGTCATATAGTTTCAATAAGAAATATTTGACAGTTAACTTTGCTCTATTGCAGGCTAAAATGCCAGCCCTAATCCTATCTTACAAATTGCAGAGTGTTAGACTTGGAAGTAGGAAGGCCTAGATTCAAATCTTGCCACTAACGCATAATAAGAAAGTGACATTTAACCAATTAAGTGACCAGTCAGTTTCACCTCTCTGAGCTTCTGTTTCCTGACCTGTAATGTGATGGAGTTGGACCAAATGGTCCCTTTCAGCTCTAAACCCATGATATTTGATTATTTGATTATTATTATTATTAAATATATTTGATTCATTGTATATTAAAATAAATTATATATTATATAATTGTATTATATATTTAAATATATTTGATTATTATTAAATATTGGACTTGGTGAAAGATTATGAATGAGTTAGTGTATAGCTATCCCTATAGCTAGTTCAGAGGCTTTTAACTTTGGGACAATGAAAATTTTTTTCGTATTGTGATAACTGTATTTGGTATAATGGACTTCCTTTATAATTCTATGCATTTTATTTTACCTGTGTTCCTATGTACATTTTATATATATTTCTTTGTATTTTATTTAACCCATTTCTTCTGAAAAGGGGTCCATAGACTCCATCTGACTGCCAGAGGGGGCCATGACACAACAAAATGTTGAGAACTCCTGATTTCTTAAATCTGTGTATATTACATACATACACACAAAAGTGTGTATATATACATTATCTATTTATGATATATTGCTTTCTATCTTATTTATAATGTCATAGATAGAGAGACAGAGAGACAGACAGACAGACAGACAGATAGATAGATAGATAGATAGATAGATAGATAGATAGATAGATAGATAGATAGATAGATAGATAGATAGATGGATGGATGGATGGATGGATGGATAGATAGATAGATAGATAGATCAGAGAGGCAGGCCGGCAGACAGAAAGGCAGACAGATAGATAGACAGACAGGCAGGCAGGCAGGCAGATGGATAGATGGATAATTAGATAGACAAAGAGTAAACACAAGTTTTATGGTCCTCAAGTAAATACTGGCATCTTTTTATGAGAAAGATTATATATTACCATTTTGGGATTATTGTTTAAATTATGCCAAAGGAAGTAGGAAGCAGTTTGCTTTTTAATTGAATATTCAGCTAAGCTAATAACAACTGAAGTTGAATATTTGTTTCTTTCTCTACCAATATGTTCTCCATAAAATTTTCTGTTATCTTACTTTCTAGGAACAGAGGGGAAAGGGGGAGACAGAATCTTGATTTTAAAATTTCAAGTTAAAGTAATCAAGCTGCTATTCCAAACAGCTTTTTTAAAAACCTGTCTCTCATTTATGATATTTATTATTATATTCTTCAGCGGCACTTTCTTTTCATTATAAATGTCCATTAAAAGGCTGTTTGTGTTGGCACTCAACTATGCTAACCATGTTACATTCATTCCATTTAAAATCCTAAATGCACTATAGTACACAGTTCTTGGGGGATGGGGAAGGGGGCAAAGGAGGCTTTATTCGCTACGGATCTATATGATTAAGTAAATGGGCCTACAGTTCTTGGAAATTTGCTGATTCTAGGGGCTGAATGGCCATCTTGCTATATAGCATTATTGAAAAATTGGTTTCATTACCCCAAGTCTTGCCTTTCTTTGTACTGTGGCTTTGTACTTTTTAATTAGCTCATAGTAGGCATTCTTCTTACTAACAGTACTGAGTATAGGAAATACTATTCCTGATATGGGGATATGATTTACAGATATTTTAGCTTTTTTTTTTGCTATAAGAAACATTAAATTGTTAAATTACACATTTCAGATCCGTGTTAACTTATGTAACAAGGGGTAGGAGACATAGAAGTTCTGACTATCATTGAACTTGCTGCTTCAATACACAATTACAGTATTCTTTTTTTTTTTTTTGCAAAACCACAAAAGAAGAAAAAGAGATGCTATATTTTCTCTCTTAAAGGCAATTTTCTCCAGTAAAAGCTCAAGCCTGTAATCTCGACGGCCAAGCACTATTTCTGCTACCTGTTGATTTTTATTGTTGTGGGCATTCAGTCTAGGTGATCAACCAAAATGTGTTTGGACAAAAATAGCAATTTCCCTCCCCTCCCCCCCTTTTCATCACTGCTCCATTTGGCCATAATTGTACAGTTCCCATAACAACAGCCAAATAACTGAATCTCTATGGAGGGGTTATAACAGGCCTGTCCACAAAGCCAACATCTGGACTATATGGCTCTGCTTCCCTCCCTCCTTTGAAAAAAAAAAAAAAGATAACTACATGAAAGAACAGTTTTGTTTTGTTTTTTAATGCTCTGCTCTTCAAATCAGACTTATAGCTAATTACTGCCACTGGGTTTCCTAACTCAGAAGGAAGAAGAAAAAAGTATCCTTAGCCCTGAATTCCTCTTACAGACTTCAAATTCACTACCTCCTCATATCATCATTCCCTTGTGAGTTGCCAGGGATGTTAAAAAAAATACACACACCTACATAGTTTCACCCCAAAATCATAACAAAAAAAGAAAGAAAAGAATTTCCGACTATCTCAGATGCACTTCAGATTCCATAGCATGACAACACTGTCACTGAGAATCAGAAAGCCTTTATTTTTTTTTCATTTTGTTTTTTTGATGAGCTTCTGTGTGATTTCAGGGAGCAAATTTGTTTATGAGGGAACAAGTGCTGCCAGGCTGGGAATCGTGGTTTCTGTTACAGCTTGCAAGTTATGTCAAGCTAAGTTAGATGTCGTCTACCAACAGCTGTTTTGATCTCCAGATAATAAAACAGACAGGCGTATCCAGTAAACTTGATGCAGAATTCTGAGGTCCGTTTGAATTTAGGACTCAAGTGCAGCAAATTGTCAGGTTTCATGCCCTCACTGGTGTGTTGACTGATTGACTCCATTCCGAATATTTTTTGGGTGGAAAGAAAGGAAAGGAATGGAAAGGCAAAGAATCATGGGATTGTTGATTCCACTAGTGTTCCAATTGATTGTAAGTTGCATTTTCACACCCAGAGCTGCAGTGATAAAAAAGCATCAGAAATACCTGTGAAAACAGACTACAACCTGAGGGGGGAAAAATACATGGTATATAATTATGGATAAGATACCTAAAGGCTAACCAGTGGCCTTGACTTGAATATGGAATGTCTGGACCCAGGGAAACTAGGAAATTTTCTCATTAAGAAATTTGAATGGGGGTAGCCAGGTGGATCAGTGGATTGAGAGTCAGACCTAGAGATGGGGGGTCCCTGGGTTCAAATTTGACCTCAGACACTTTCTATCTGTGAGATCCTGGGTAAGTCACTTAATCTTCATTGCCTAGCCCTTACTACTTTTCTGCCTTAGAACCAATACATAGTATTGATTCTAAGATAGAAAGTAAAGATAAAAAAAAAAGAAATCTGAACTCCAGATACATTTATCAGAATAAGATATCAGATCATTACTAATGAAGTCCATGAATAATGGTAACTCACATTTATATATTTAAATCTGCAAAATTTTTTACATACATTCTCTCATCAACAACCTTGTGAAGTAGGTAGCATAAGTTTTTATTATTATTATTATTATTATTATTTTATAGATGAGGCAACTGAAGTTCACTTGGGTTAAGTGACTCACTTGGGGTCACTTCAAATCAGAGGAAGGATTTAAATTCAGTTCTTCCTGACTCCAAGTCCCGTGTCTTGTCCACAATATCACGTTGTCTCTGATGTGGAACTACCTGCTTTAAAAACTAACCCTAAGGGGGCAGCTGGGTAGCTCAGTGGAGTGAGAGTCAGGCCTAGAGACGGGAGGTCCTAGGTTCAAACCAGGCCTCAGCCACTTCCCAGCTGTGTGACCCTGGGCAAGTCACTTGACCCCCATTGCCCACCCTTACCACTCTTCCACCTATGAGACAATACACCGAAGTACAAGGGTTTAAAAACAAAAACAAAACGAAAAAAAAAAAAAAAAACCCTAACCCTAATGTTTTATGTCTGCTATTGAGCAATGGCTACTGGGTATTAAGGGTCTGGAACATGGCACCATTTCCGTCTCCCTCTAAGAAGCCCCTCTGGTCTGGACCAGCATCTTGTTTGGATGGGATTCAGTCCTGGCTTTGCCTGGCTTCTAATGAAAGGAGCTGGCTCCTTTTATCACATTCTACAGCTAGTTAAACCCCCACCTCAGAATCCTGGGGAGATTTTCATTTAAATCTTAGCTTATAATAAGAATCTAGTGTTTTCCCAAAGGGAATATAGAAGGATAGTCAGTGTAAAGTAGGAACTAGGTATAGAACAGATATTTATTTCCTAAAAACAAAAGGAACACTAAACATAGGATAGTTTCAGGCATTCGTTATTTTAAAAAAACTAAAATATGAAGCAAAATACTGAAAGAAGCTTTAGTAACTTAACTGATAAGTACTGTTACAATCTATTGGGACATTGATACTTAAACCTTCTCAGAATGCAGAGCAATTTGGAAGCCTGCTAATTAGGCATTTTACATTTCACCTAAGCTCCGTATTCTCCAAATGATGCTCAGCACGTCTTTTAGTTAAATGGCCAAGTTTGAGCCAATACTCTTCTCAGTTGCCATCCTTGCCAAGAGCACTAGAGTACTTACCAGGGGCTCTTCCCCTGCTACCATTTAATTTCGATCCACTGGGACCAGGGCTCTCTGACCCTCTTAAATGTAAAGTATTGCTTTGAAAGTTGGGACATTCCTCCTCGGGATAGTTCTTTGTTCATCTAAGATCAGGAAAGAATAAAAAGGAAGGAGACAGGCTAAAAGAGCCCAAGGATTGCCTAGTCAGAGCAAATACTTTGGAGAGCATGGTTGCATGGAGGTTAGGAGAAAGAATAGTATAAACGATCCTTCCCTTATCCCATTTGAAGAAAGAAAATACTCTGTATTAATACAATTTGCAGTCAGAAAAGAAGAGAGGTAAAGATGGGGTCATCATTTGAAATATCTATTGAATTATTAGCTCTTCTGATTAAATAATAAGAGGACTTGGTCTTTTCAAAGTAGAGGTCCCTTAGCCCTGAGTCACATGTAATCAGAAGCAAGTCTTAAAATTCCAAAGTGGTAAATTGGAAGCAGGAATGGCAATTCCAAGCATGCTCCACGGTATGGTCCCCATCACATAAATATGGTGAGTTTTTTTTTAATATGTCACTATAATTTTATTTTATTTTATTTATTTTTTAAAATTTATTAATATTCATTTTTTAGAAAAGTTAACATGGTTACCTGATTCATGCTCCTAATTTCCCCTTCACCCCTCGCTCTCCCCCCACCCCTGACCGATGCACATTTCCACTGGTTTTAACATGTGTCATTGATCAAGACCTATTTCCATATTATTGATCATTGCATTGGTGTGGTAGTTTCGAATCAAAATCCCCAATCATGTCTGCCTCAACCCATGTGTTCAAGCAGCTTCTTTTCTTCTGTGTTTCCTCTCCTGCAGTTCTTCCTCTGAATGTGGGTAGTGTTCTTTTCCATAAATCCCTCAAAATTGTTATGGGATCATTGCATTACTGCTAGTACAGAAGTCTATTACATTCGATTTTACCACAGTGTATCAGTCTCTACGTACAATGTTCTCCTGGTTCTGCTCCTTTTGCTCTGCAACACTTCCTGGAGGTCTTTCCAGTTCACATGGAATTCCTCCAGTTTATTAAATACGGTGAGTTTTGTTTTGTTTTTTTCTTTGAATTAAATTATATTAATTTTAAATTACTATTTTATACATTATATAAAATTTAAATTTAAATATAATTAAGAAATAATTTTAATTAAAATTAACTGAGCTTTTATTATAACCAAAAATATCTCTGATATTTCAGGTATAGTGTCTAACTTTTCTCATTTAAAAGTGAAACAGAACCAGTCAACTAGATAGTTCAGTGGATCAAGAGCCAGGCCTAGAAATGGGAGGTCCTGGGTTCAAATTTGACCTCAGACACTTCTTAGCTGTGTGACCCTGATCAAGTCATTTAATCCACATTGCCTTAGGCCTTACTGCTCGTCTTCCTTGGAACCAATATACAGTATTGATTCAAAGATGGAAGTTAAGGTTTGTTTGTTTTTTAATAAATAAATAAAAGTGATACAATATAGTGAAAAGAACATTGAATTTGGAGTCAGGATTTAAACTCAGTCTGACACTTATTAGCTGTGTGTCTAGTTGTGAGTCCTTAGTTTTGTGGGATTTAGAGGAAGGGGAACATATCAATCATCCAAGCCAACCCTTATCTTCTTATTTTATAGCTGACTTAACTGAGGTCCAGCGAGGACGTGAACTTCTCCAAGATCTCACAAATAGTAACTAGAACCAGGAGTCAAATCTGGGTTTTCTTATTCCAAATCCAGTGCATTTCCTCCAAAACTATCTGGCCTTTCTAACCTTGTTTCCTCATCTGTGAAAAGGGAATATTACTTCTTAATTTACACATTTCACAGGGTTGTTGTGAGGCAAGTACTTAAAGTGCTATAAAAAATGTGAATTATTATTATATATGCTGTCTTAGGGATCATTATAAGACAATGAAGAATATGAAGGGAATATAAAAGAGTTCAACCCTAAAGGATGGCACAGTTGGTAAAGTACAAGGCCTGAGTTCAAATCTGGCCTCAGACATGTACTAGCTTTGTGACCCTGGGCAAGTCACTTCATCCTGTTGGCCTCAGTTTCTTCCTCTGTAAAATGAACTGGAGAAGGAAATGACAAACCACTCCAATATCTGTGCCAAGAAAATCCCAATAGATATCAGGAAGAGTCAGACATGACTGAAGTGCTTACCTAATAGAACTGCTGAGAGGCTCAAATGTTATAATGTATGCAAAGTGCTTGCAAGCCATTAAGTTACCCAAGTGAATCAGTGATTATTTATCAGTTGAGAGGCAATGTAGAATTGTAGATAGAAACTCAGCCTAGGAACCAGGAAGACTTAAGTCCAAACTGAGCCTTGACCTCTGATACAAATTGGCTATATGACCCTGAGCAAGTCACTTAATTTCCCCTGGGCCTCAGTTTCTTTCTCTGTAAATCAAGGGGTTTGGATTAAAGGGCCTCTGAGGTTACTTCCAATTCTAGATTTATAATCCCATGATCCTCTCAGTGGCCTACAGAGGTGTCAAACACTGGCAAAACTCTTGGGTGCCACCTTAACAAGATTAAAATATAATTGGGAAATGTTTAACAAATTTTAAAGAATTATGATATAGCATAGCTAATGTTAACTTATGATTTTCCAAATCAATATGTGGCTGCAGGGATCTGTTTCTATCTGAGTTTGACATCCCTGGCCTATATGGGGAAAAAGTGGGGTGAGGGAGAACAAAGACAAAGTAAAAAATGGTTCCTATTTTCAAAGAGCTTACAATATAGTAGGGAGACAGAATATTTAAGTGGATAAATTAATATACTAGAACCTGAAGAAAGTGAATTGACAACTGACCTGTCTAGATAACTAGTAGTTGAGAAATTATTTAAACCCATATCTTATGACTTCTGGAATAAATTTATTCCTCTAATACAGCATTTATCAAACTTTATCTTCTCAGCAGCCCTTTATACTCCTGAAAATGATTGAGAATTCCCAAAGAAATTTTGTTTACGTCAGTTAGACTTATCAATAGTTACTCTGTTAGAACTTTTTTTTTTAATCCTTACCTTGTGTCTCAGAATCCATATTAAATATCTGTTCCAAGGCTGAAGAGCAGTAAGGGCTAGACAATTGGGGTTAAGTGACTAGTCCAGGTTCACACAGCTGGGAAATGTTAGAGGGCCAATTTGAACCCAGGTACTCCCTACTCCCATAGCATGGCTCTCTATCCATTGAGCCACCTGTTCCCCTCTATAGAAATTAAAACTGATAAAATATCTATTATTAATTTATTTATTTATATTATTTAATATTATAGTATATATTATATCATTATATAATATATTTTATTATAAATAATAATTTGTTATTATTATTAATTTAAGATAAATATCTATTATTAATTCATTTAAGATAATAATTATGAATCTATAATGTTAACATAAATGACACATTTTATGAAAAACACCTCTAATTTCTGAAACAATAAACATTTAATTAGAAGAGTGGCATTGTTTTATATATTTGTGTAATTCTAATATCTGGCTTAAGAGAAGATAGCTGGAAGTTATGCTAGAAGATAGTAATGAAAGACAATTGTGCTGTGAGAAATGGTGAGTAGTGGGAGACCAGAAAAACCTGGAAATTAGAATTGCTTGTTAACTCTGGGATCAGAGAGAGAAGAGGGGAGGAAAAGAAAATGAATCATGTAAACATGGAAAAATATTCTATAAATAGANGGAGAGAATTTGAGACTCAAAATTCTTTTTAACGTGTTGGAAATTGTTTTTATATGTATTTGGGGGGAAATTAAATTAAATTTAAAAAGTAGAAGACAGCTGGATTCTCCTATCTGCTTCTGCATTCAATCTGTTGTGATACATTGTTTTGGTTGAAATATATGAAGAAAATCCAGTATCACAAAGACAGGTAGTTGGAAAAGAGAAGAGCAGGTTAATAGGCAAATACATTTCAGGATTATTATGAAAACAGTTTTGACCTTGAAAACCCTCTGAAAGTATCTTGAGGGTCCCAGGACCATACTTTGGAAGCTGCTGCTCCATACTATCCAGGCTCCCTTCCATTTCTCTTCCAACTTTAGACAATTATGCTGTGATTGTGCTAGTCTGGGGGAAGATTAAGAATTGAGCATCTATTTATAGGAGGGGAAAAGAAGCCTTTTCCAGCAGCAGCACATTTTTTAGGGCTGGTCATTTCAGTTGGTCATTTATAAATGCTTTGGCTAAGACCTATACATATTCATATGCATAATGCACACTTTGCTGACTTTCAGTACTGAGAGATGCCTTAACTTTGGTTTACATATTTAAATGACCCATTGATTGTATTTGACTTATTGCATTTAATCAAACAAGACAAGAAAAGCCCTTCCCTCCTCCATAAGTATTAGGCAATAGACAGAATTTTGTATGATTTTTTCAGGATACAAAAGCAGTTCTCACTGACAATTTCTTGTCAGGGGAACATGGCAAACACCCTTATCTGTTCAACTGACAGCACACAAAGAAATTATTGTCCAGGCTATGGAACAGTCTGCTTTTCCAATGCTTTGTTTCTAGTTTTTTTTGTCGTGAAGCCGGACAAAATGAAGAAGTGTATACTGTAAGCAATCTATCTAAATACAAAGAGGGCAATCTCCTATCCTATAACCCAAAATAAACCTCTAGCATCATAGGTAAAAATTAGACAATGGCCCCCTAATTTCAAATTCAAATTGCCCCAAATATCTCATTTATGTCATTATCCCACTTATGGAATGCTAGAGCTTTAAGGAACTTTAAAGGTCATCTGGTCTTTAATCCCTCTCCTTCTACATAGTAGGTGCTTTCTTTATGTCTACTGAATTTATTGGTACTTTACAGATGAGGAAACAGTCTAAGAGGGGCGCAGGAGCTTGCTTGTCCAAGGTCTGAGTTATTACTCTTTGAGATCTGATTCTCATGCAGCATACAGAGGCTTTATGATTTGCCCACATTTACACAGAAAGTCAGAGGAGAACCAAGTTTAAGATCTCACATCTCCTGCGCCATGATGGAATGATAGAACTTAAGAGCTAATGGGATCATAACATCACTGGGTTCTCCTTGTTAGGACTTTAGAGGTCATCCAATCCAGCACTTCATTTTATAGAAGAGGAATCACACTTAAGTTAAATATTATTAAATATGTTCTTTATTTATTATTAAATATTAAATTAAATATTAAAATTAAATATCAGAGCCATGAACTCCAACTCAATACTTCTAATTACAAATCCAATGCTCAGACACTGGACCATGATGGTATGATCTTTAAAATCATCCAATTGGATATCCTTATTTGAATAATAATAGCCATTGGCATGTAGATATCATTTAAAGTGCTATATGTTATAGGTTAAAGTGCTATAAAATAGAAATATTATTTATAGTGCTTTACAAAATATTTTATTTTATCTTCACAGCCCGGAGAGGTAAATACTACTATTATCCCCATTTTAAAGATAAGGAAAATAGAGGTTTTAAATGGATTGTCCAAAGTTACAAAGCTAGGAAATACCTGAGGCTAAATTTGAACTCATGTCTTCCTGATGCCAGAAGCAACATGATATCCACTGTGCTCCCCCTAAGATGCCTTTAGAGAAAAAAGAGACCCAGAGAGGAATGGTATGCTTAAACTATCTAAGGTAATACAGGTTGTAAATAACACTGGCAGAATTTGAACCCAGGTCCTAAGACTAAATGTAGTGCTCATTCTAAGATACCTGCTACCCCCTTCCCACTCCTCCAAGAGAGAAAAGGAGAACATCAACTATTTCATTCCCTTGAAACAGACTAATTAGCACAACATGTGTCTCTTAATTCAAAAAGTCTCTGTTGTTGGTTCTTTTGTTCTGAAACAGTTCAGTTTACAGTAATTGAGAAATAAAGGTTCTTAGTCCAGAAAATAGCAGAATAAAAGCTGCAGCTGTGGACCAGTTGTGAAAGGGGCTTTAAGGGTCTCCTGTTCAAAAAATCCATTGAAAAGTCTGGGTAAAGGAGCATTAATGGTGCACCTGTCTCTTTCAACTGATATGGGAATAATTAATTTCACAAAAATGACTTCTATTGGAGGTTAATTTATTTTGGCTGACAGTCACATACATTAGCAGACATGTCTAATGCTGCAGTCAAGCTGAGCTTTATTTAGAACATTTTATTTATATCTTTGGGTGATTTCATTCCTAAGAAATTGAGGAAGAAAAGGAGGTGACGGTGCAGGAATGCATGAAGAGAAAATTTGTCACCAGTTTACAGGAGAGTAGGGAGGGAGACCAGAAAAAAAAAAAGCTCTTGACTTTTGGTAACTTGGATTTGCCTCTGTATGGCATGAAATTTCTTTCTTCTTTACTCAGGCAGGTGAAATTCTGAAACTGTAGAAAAGTGAAATCCTGGGCTCTGGGGTATGTATATGTGCATAAAGGAAAAGATTTTTGAGCAAGGATTGGCAGTCCTGCAGAAGTGGTATGACTGTTCATTAATTTTTCTCTCCTTCACTATCAGACAAGGGTGAAAGAAAGATGCCAGAGGTAAAGTGTAGGTCTACCGCAGATTATCCACCTCCAAAAGCCTGCTGCAGAACGAGTGAGCCAACAAAAATTGAGACATGATCAGGGAAAACCAAAGGGAACATTCCTTGTATCTCAGGCTCAGTAGAGGCATCATGGTGTCCTGGATTTGAGGCACAGCATCTAAATCCTGACCCTGTTACTTCCATTAATCAGCTAATAATCATTTTTTAACATTGTTGTTCCACTGTTTTTTCAGTTGTATCCAATTCTTTATTACCCCATTTGGGGTTTTCTTGGCAAAGATACTGGAGTAGTTTGCCATTTCCTTCTGCAGCTCATTTTACAGATGAGGAAACTGAGGCAAATAGGGTAAGTGATTTGTCTAGGGTCACACAGCTAATTAGTGTCTGTTGCTAGGTTTGAAATCAGGAAGATGAGTCTTCCTGGCACTCTATCCACTGTTATCTAACTGCCCCTTTATTATTTATTAATAGACTATGATATATTAAGCATTGTGTTAGGTTTTGTGGAAAGAAAGATAAATTAAATATCTCTGCCCTCAAGGAATTTACATTTGATAGAAAGAGAAACAAATATCTACATCAAAATATAAATAAAATAAAAATGAGACAATGGGAAAGTCAGTAAAGAAGCAGTGTAGGAAATAAGGTTTAAAAGGAACTTTCAAGGAAGTTATGGATTTTTAAAAAGCAAAAGTAAGGAGAGAGCACAATCCAGAGATGGACATATGAAAGACACAAAGACAAGAAATGAAATGTAGTGTATGAGGAATAGTTAATGGACCACTTTAGCTCAATTGAAGGGTGCATAAAGGGGAATAATAGGGAATAAGCCTAAAGAGGTAGGCTGAAGCCAGATCGAGAAGGCTTTAAATGCCTAACCAAAGAATTTGTTTCTTATTTTAGAGGCTATGGACAGCCACTGAATTTTATTGAGTAGAGGAGTGACATTGTCACTGTGCTTTAGGATTGTCTATTGGACTGAAGTAGAGAGAAATTTGAGGTGGGAAGACCTGTTAGGAGGCTATCACAATAGTCCATGGGTCATGTGAAACGTCTAAACTTGGAAAAAGGTTATGTGAGTAGAGAAAAGAGGAAAGATGAGGTGATACCGTAGAGATAAGATCAACTGGACAGTGATTAATTATTATCAGTGTGGGGAGAGGGAGAGTAAGGAACCAAAAAAGACTTGAAAGCCTAAGTGATTGGAAAGATGATGGTCCCTTTGAACAAAGGATGTTTGGAAAAGAATGGATTTGGGTGGGAACAATTAATGAATTTTGTATTTTCTGTACTTAATAACTATGTGACCTTGGGGAAAGTCATTTCATCTCTTTGGACCTCTTTTTCCTTAATTTTAATATGATGAGATTGGACCCTGTGAAGTTCTTTCTAGCTCTCAGCCCTATTATCTAAATTCATAGTAAGGTGGGTGGAGAATGTGACTGGTCAAGCTTCCTGCCCCCAGCAACTGCCTTTTGCACATCTCAAGCAGGATGACTTCTGAAACTCGTCAATTGTATCTTAAACAGAATTCATTATCTTTCTTGATTTTCTTTTTTCAATTTGGCATGTGAAATTCTCAGATCTCAAAGGCTACACCTAATTTTTAAAATAAAATGTTGCTCATATCTTTTGATTTTACACTGCCAAAATTTCTCCCAGTATCCTTCCTTGAGAGCCATCCCACCTAACAATCATTTTTTTAGGAAAAGAAAAAAAGAAAACAAGTGGAAGAGGAAAAAAAATCCAACAAAACTGAGAAAGTTGAAAAATATATACAATATTCCACACTCTTGCCTTCGCAAGAATCAGGTAGGTGTATTTTCTCATAATTCTTTTTTCAAGACTTACTTGGTTTTTTTTCTAATTTTGCAACAATCATTTTTGATTTATGGTAGTTATCTTTCTCACCAGTGTTTATTTATTATCATTATCTCGTTACTCTGCCTCAGTTCATGTAGATCTTTTCATCCTTCTTGTTATTCATCATACTTATAGGATAGTAATATATTCCATTACATTCATGTACCACATGTGTTTAGCCATTTCCCAACGAATGGGCATGTACTTTTTTTTCCCTGATACTACTAAAAAGAGTGTTATTCTTTTTATCAACGGCATCCTTGCAATATGCACCCAGTAGTGAGATCTCTGGATCAAAAGATATGGACATTTTAGACTTTATTTGTATAATTCCAAATTGCTTTCCAAAATGAATATACTGATTCACAGCTCCATCAATGGTGCAAATATGTGCCTATCTTCCTACAACCCCTCCAACATTTTCTATTTTCTATTTTTGTTATACATGGGCCAATTTTCTGGGTATGAGATGATACCTCAGGGCTCTTTTGATTTGCCTTTCTCTTATTATTAGTGATTTGGATCATTCTTTCATATGGGTATTGATAGTATGCCATTCTTCTTTTGAGAACTCTTTCTCCGTATCCATTTATAACTTATTTATTGAGGAATGGCTTTTCAATAGATAAAATATATATAAACATATAGATAATAGTAATAGATAATAGAGTCAATATTAATAATAATGGATAATAGATAATATAGATAATAACATATATGTCATCTATATACCTTAAAAATCACCATATTTTACCATTAAACTCTGTTCTCTTCCAAAATTATCTATTACTATTGAGGTCACCATTATCCTCCAAATCACTTATGCTCTCAGCCTTGGTGTTATCCTTTATTCTTCACTCTTTACTTGTCCTACAGATTCATTCTGTTGTCCTACAGATTCACTCTTTCTGCCTTCATTACATTTCTATATACATTCTCATCTCTACATTCACACAGCTACAACCATGGTATAGACCATGATCATATCTTGTCTGGATTATTATATTCACTTGCTAGATGGTCTCTTTTCCTCAATTTTCTCCTCACTCCAATCCATTTGCCATTTAGCCAACAAAATGAATTTCCTGGAGCTCAGGTCTAACGATATTACCCTAGGAACTCATCAACTCCAGAGGTTCCCTATTTTCTCTAAAATCAAACATGGAAATCTGTTTTCATCAATTAAAATCCTTCACAAGCTAGCCCATTCCTACCTTTCCTGTATTTTTATACTTTACTCTGCCTTCCCTATTGTCTATCTACATTGGAAATTTCTTCCCCCATAAAACTGCATCTTCCTTTCCTGTGACTTTTCATTAGATACCTGTCATGCCTGAAATATACTCCCTTTGCCTTGAAGCTTCCTTGGCTCCTTCAAGACTCAGTGATAATCTTGCCTTCTTCAGGAAGTCTTTCCCCGTTGCCCTCCCTTTCCTCCTCTCCCACTTCTGCTAGTTTCTCCTTTCTGAAATTGCCTTTCATCTCTTGTGTCTATCTTATATGAACATCATTTTTTGCATAGTGTCTGCTCCATTACAATATGAACTTAAATTCAGGGATTGTGCTTTTTTCTTTCTATATATCCTCAGCATAACAGGTCCTTAATCAATACTTTGTTAACTGATTGATCTACCAAAATGTATTTATGTTCCTCTTCTCTCTAACCCTGGTCATTTTGACTAGGGTTGGCCTTATCTTTTAAAAGTCCTTTCTTTGAACTCTACCACTACCTATGCCATAGCTTCATTTCCTTGGTTTGGGGATGCTTTTCTATATTCACCAGTTCCTCTTTAAAAACAAAAGTGCTTATTGTATACATTTCTTACAGCAACCAGTAGATCTTTGACCTGTTGTTATTTTAGCTAACACAAACCAAAGAGTATTGATCTAGGTGATTCATTTCAATGTGCTAGTATTATGATTAATGAATCACTACTTATGACACCATGACCCTTCCAACCTTCCCACACTATTCAGAACATACTATTCAGAAAACAGAAGTTTAACTGGAGGTGCCCCACTTGTTTCTTCTATCCTTAGTTACTGCCTCTATTGGAAACTCCCTATTATGGTCCATCCAAGCTTGCTGCTATGTGCTTTACCTTCACCCACCTTTTCCTTCTATTGCTCTTCCTTTTGTGTAATTGGAAATCTTGTACCTTTGAAGTACATTACCCAGGAGTCCACTGACTTCCTGTCATTATGGGTTGCCACAGATAGGAGATAAATTGAGGGGAGTTCTGTGTCTAGTGTCTCTTTTGTTTCCTATTGGCAGTTTTGGCAGAGCGGGCATTTTGAGCAGGCAGATGTTTGACCACGTGGTGTTTATTTTATTAAATAATTACCTTTTTATTCCTTTACTTCTAGTGATTATAAATAAAACTTATAAAAATATAATATTTGAAGTTAATGTATATTTATTTTAATGTTTATACTTCATTTCCTTCCTAACATGTATTTTATTCTTTTGGAGCCAGGTTTTCCTTGTCTTCCAAGTTGAAAATTTCCTAATCTTATAAATTCATCTTACTCATATGGTGGTGATAAAGTCTATAGGAGCCATTCAAGGTATTACCTCCAATTCCTAGACTGCACATGCATATTTTAAAAAGGGTCTCCTGGGGCAGGAGGTACATGGAGCCAAGATGGGGGATAAGAGGCAATAACCTAGCTAAAAGCTTTAACATTCCCTTCCAAACAACTTCAAAAATTAAATCAAATTTTGACATGGAAGAGCCAAAAAAGATGAGGGTGATACATTTTTCCAGCCAAAGAAAACTTATAAGGTCCATAGAAAAGGTCTATGACATCAGAGAGGAGGGCTATCTAAAGCATACTTATGCACTGACAACAAAAGTGACTACAGCAATAGCAGTAGCAGCAGTTTTTGGGACTCTCAATCCAGAGACTGTAAGGGGGTTAGACAGCTAGTCAGAAAAAGATTACATGGGGCAGCTGGATAGCTCAGTGAATTGAGAACCAGGCCTAGAGACAGGAGATCCTAGGTTCAAATCTGGCCTCAGACACTTCCTAGCTGTGTGACCCTGAGAAAGTCACTTAACCCCCATTGCCTAGCCCTTACCACTCTTCTGCCTTGGAACCAATACACAGTATTTATTCTAATGTGGAAGGTAAGGGTTAAAACAAAAAGAAAGAGAGATTACATGGGACTGTTGCTGGCACTACGTATAGCTAGAGCTGATTGGCTTCACTATTGATCATACATAGTTCTGAGAAGTAGGTCCATGGTGGAGAGGAGGGTAATAGTTGGTTACAAGGGAGCAAGGGGTGGGCTCTAATCAAAGTTCCAAGGCCAACTTGCTTGTAGATGCAGGGGAACAGGCCACTTTCCTAGGTAACGACCAATAGTATAGACCAGTAGAGCAGTGACCACATATCTCCTCATATCATACTACTTTGGAACCATTAAAAATTTGCAGACCCCTAGAACTGGCTCTGAAAATAGAAGCATTAAAAAGCCTGGAACTTAGAATAGTCTTTCCCCAATGAAGATGAATAGAGCACGCTTTTAACATAAAGTTGAAAATCAAGAAATAGAGTGAAAAATGAGCAAACAACAATAACAAAACTTAATCATAAAAAGTTAATCCAGGGGAAAAGTTAGTACTGGTAGGGAAGCTCAAGACACAAACCATGAAGAAGACAATTATGTGAAAATATCTATAACCAAAGTCTCAGAGAAAAATGCTAATTGAATGTAAGCCAAATAAGAATATCTAGAAGAGTTAAAGAAAGAGATAAGAGTCCACAGAAGAAAAACTGGGGGAAATGAATAATGCAGGAAAATTATTTAAAGAGAATTAGTAGCTTGGTGAGAGCCAAAAAATGAAAGAAAAAATGGAAGAAAATAACATCTTAAAAAATAGAATTAGTCTAATGGTTAAAAAAAAAGGGAGGGATTCTGGGAAGATGGTGGTTTAGACAGAGTAAAACCTCAGACCTCTGTACCCTTCCTCACTGAGATAGAAAACAAAGTGCTGTGAGGGAAAAGAAAACCAAATTTAACAACAGGACAGAGCTGGGGGATCCTACTACTGGATAGCTCAAGAGGTACGCCAAGAAAAAAAAAAGGCTTGAATTCCTGAACAGTTGGATTTGAGTGTAAGGAAGAAAGAGAATCCCAGGACCCCTCCCTGAAGTGCTATGCAGAGTCTCCAGTGGCTTCTGGAATCTCTGGGTGGGCAAACAAACTAGTCCAGAGAGAATGCCTTGCGGGCACTGGGGTCAGAACATTAAACACAGACACAGGGAGGTAGCTAGAAGAAAAATGCAGAGAGGGCACCCTAGATGCAGGGAAAATACTCCATCTTGCCTCCCCACCTTCTCTTGAGGTTTTAGCCTCAGGACATATCAAGCCAGACAGATCAATCCCACCTTGGCTTAATCCCATTAATAAGAAAAATAAGAAGTCTTATTAAGAGGGCAAAGAAACTCCAACACCCCACCCCCATAGACTGTAAAGAAAGTAGTTACAAACTACTGTTACCATCTAGGGAAGATCTTACATTAAAGGGCATTAAAGCCATCTGTTTAATTTAATCAGCCAGCAGAGTAGAGAAGGCACAGGAGGGAAAGAAGGAAAAAATATGAGTGAACAACAGAAAAAGAAAAAAGAAATTATGATGACAGCTTCTTTCTAGGAAGCAAACTAAGAGCAAATGAAATGGAAGAAGAACAAGGAACCCCAAGAAAAACCAAAGAAACTCCAATGAACTGGACACAGGCTTTGGAAAATCTCAAAATTCAATTAACTCAAGAACTCAAAACACAATCAGCTATTCGGCAAAACTGACTATATTATTGCAGGGGAAGGTATGGTCATTTAACAAAATTGAAGACGTCCAAGGATTCATAAATAAAAAACCAGACTTAAAGAACTTGTTGCCCTAACACAGAACTCAAAAGAATCTCCAAAAGGTAATTAAGAGAGAGGAAAAAAAAACAACAAAAGACCATAACCTTTTCTTTAAAGGACACAATAAGTTCAAATTATTTGTATCCTTATAAGAAAAGATGATATTGGTAACTCTTAAAAATTGTTGTTATCATCAGGGTAGCTAGAAAAAGTATACTCAGAGGGAACAGTGACAAACTGTATAGGATAAAATGTCTATATATATGTATGTATGCCTATACATATGTATATGTATAAATATATATAAAGCTAGAGGTAAAAAAAGAAGATAACATTGAGAGAAATGGGAAAAGAGACAAAATGGAGTAAATTTATATTTGATAAAGAAGCGTGGGGTGTGGGGGCAGGGGAGAAGACCAGAAACACTGGAAGGGTAAAGAAGTTGGAGAGAGGAAATATTTAATACTTAAGTGCATTGAAATCAACTTAAAGAGGGAAGAACAATCAGATCCATTGAGACAGAGAATTGATTCACACCCTATAGAGAAGTAGAAGTGTAACAAAAGGACTGGTGGGGAGGGAAGAAATACAGGGGAAGGAGAGGGAAGGAGGGTAGTTTTTAAAAGACCCTAAAGAATAATAAGAGGGGAATAAGAAAGGAGGGAGAAGAAAGGGAAGCACAATAAGGGAGGGGACTAGGGGGACTGATTAAAAACAAAACACTGGTATAGAAGGAAATAGTGAAAGAAGAAAGAACAGGACAAGGAGAGGGAAAAAAATGTTTGGGAACACACAGTTGATAGATAACTATAACTCTGAATTTGAATGGGATGGACTCGCCCATAAAATGGAAGCAAATAGCAGAGTGGATTAGAAACCAAAATCCTACCATATGTTGTCTACAAGAAACACATATGAAGCGGGTAGACATACATAGAGTGAAAATAAAAGGCTGGAGTAAAATCTATTGGAATAAAATCTCTTCAACTGAGAAAAAGAAGACAGGAGTTGCAATCATGATTTCTGACAAAGCCAAAGTAAAAACAGATCTGGTTAAAAGAGATAAGGAAGGTAATTACATACTGATAAAAGGCAGTATAGGCAATGAAGAAATATCAGTACTCAAAATGTATGCACCAAATGGTATAGCATCTAAATTTCTAAAGGAGAAAATGGCAGATCACAAGGAGGAAATAGATAGTAAAACAATACTAGTAGGAGACTTGAACCTTCCCCTATCAGATCTAGATAAATCAAACCAAACTCTCAGAGCCCTCAGACCATTTGGTAAACTAGAAACAATCCATAAAATAAGCCGAAAATAACATCAAGGAAGGACTGAAGTTTAAGAGAGTATCCCATTTCCCCAGAAAACAGAACCTACCTATAAGTAGGCAGAAAAAATGAGTAATCAAAAAAGCTCCTAACTCTAAAGACTTTTTATGGACACAAAGAGTAAGGTGCAGACACAGAAGGGGACAGTGAAAGCAAAGGAGACACATCCAAAGTCCAAAAGAAAAATATGGATTGGACACAGATTCTGGAAGAGCTCAAAAAAGACTTTAAAAACCAATTATTAGAGGTAGAGGAAAAGTGGGAAAGAGAAAATGAAAGTGATGCAAGAAGAAAGGAAAGTAATACAAGAAGAAATGGGCCAATTGAAAAAAGGAGAACTGACAGAGGAAAATCAGGCCTTAAAAAATCAGAATTGACCATTTAAAAACTAATGATTTCATGAGAAATCAAGAAACAATAAAGCAGAATCAAAAGAATGAAAAAACAGAGGACAATATCAAATATTTTATTGAAAAAAAAACAACTGACCTAGAAAACAGATCTAGGAGAGACAATTTGAGAATTATTGGATTACCTGAAAGCCGTGATGAAGAAAAAAACCTTGGATATCATATTACAAGAAATTATCAAAGAAAAAGGTACTATAAACAATGAAGTAATATCATTACTAAACATCTGTGCACCAAATGGTATAGCATCTAGAATTCTAAAGGAAAAGTTGAAGGAGCTCAAGGAGGAAATAGATAGAAAGACTATACTAGTGGGGGATCTTAAACTTCCCCTTTCATAACTAGATAAATAGAACCAAAAAATAAGTAAGAAAGAAGTAAGGGAAGTAAATTAAATGCTAGAAAAATTAGAGTTAATAGATATCTGGAGAAAACTGAACAGGGATAAAAAGGAATATACCTTCTCAGCAGTACATGGTACATATACAAAGATCAACCATGTACTAGAGCATAAGGATATTGCAAACAAATGCAGAAAAGGAAAAAATAATAAATGACACTTTTTCAGATCATAATGTGGTAAAAACTATACTTAACAAGGATCCATGGAAGGCAAATTTAAAGTTATATGGAAACTAAATAATCTAAGTCTTCAAAACAGGTGGGTCTAAGAATAAATCATAGAAACAATTACTAACTTCATTAAAGAGAATGACAATGAGGAGACATCATATAAAAATCTATGGGATACAGCCAACCCAGTACTCAGGAAAATTTATATATCTGAGTGCCTATACCTACAAAATAGAGAGGGTGGAGATCAGTGAATTGGACCTGAACTTAAAAAATTAAAAAAAGAACAAATTAAAAATCCCTAGATAAAAACTAAATTGGAAATCCTAAAAATTAAAGGAGAAATTAATCAAAATGAAATTAAAAGACCCATTGAACTAATAAATAAGACTAGGAGCTGGTACTTTAAAAAAATAAATAAAATATATAAAGTACTAGTCAATATAACAAAAAAAAGAAGAAAATAAAATTAACAGTATTAAAGATGAAAGGGGTAATCTTACCTCTAATGAGGAAGAAACTAAGGCAATTATTAAGAATTAATTTGCTCAATCATATGGCAATAAATATGACAATCTAGGTGAAATGGGTGAATATTTACAAAAATATAAATTGCCTAGATTAACAAAAGAGGAAATAGAATTCTTAAACAATCCTATATCAGAAAAAGAAATTGAATAAGCCATCAAGGAACTTCCTAAGAAAATCCCCAGGATCAGATGGATTCACAAGTGAGTTCTATGAAACATTTAAAGAACAACAAATTCCAATACTATATAAATTGACAAAATAAGCAAAGAAGGAATTTTACCAAATTCCTTTTATGACACAAATATGGTACTCATTCCAAAGCCAGGTAGACCAAAAACTGAGAAAGAAAACTGCAGACCATTCTCCTTAATGAATATAGATGCAAAAATCTTAAATAGAATACTAGCAAGAAGACTCCAACAAGTGATCATGAGAAATTATTCGCTATGATCAGGTGGGATTTATACCAGGAATACAAGGATGGTTTGATATTAGGAAAACCATCCACATAATTGACCATATCAACAACCAAACCAACAGAATTCACATAATTATCTCAATAGATGCAGAAAAAGCCTCTGATGAAATACAATACCCATTTCTATTGAAAACATTAGAAAGTATAGGAACAGAAGGATCATCCCTCAAAATAACAGTATATATTTAAAACCATTAACAAGTATCATCTACAAAGAGGACAACTTAGAACCCTTCCCAATAAGATCAGGAGTGAAGCAAGGATACTCATTATCACCTCTTTTATTCAATATTGTACTAGAAACACTAGCAGTAGCAACTAGATAAGAAAAAGAAATTGAAGGGATTAAAGTAAGCAATGAGGAGACTAAACTATTACTCTTTGCATGTGATATCATGGTATACTTAAAGAACCCCAGAAAATAAACTAAAAGGCTAGTGGAAATAATTAACAACTTTAGTAAAGTTGCAGGGAACAAAATAAGCTGACACAAATCATCAACATTTCTATATATTTCCAACAAAACTTAGCAGCAGGAGTTAGAAAGAGAAACTCCATTTAAAATCACTCTAGACCAGTGATGGGCAAAATATTCCCCACAGACCAGATCCAGGCTGTAGTTTTCCCATCACTGCCTTAAGCAGTTCCCTAATCAATACATCTGGATGTGGGGGCGTAGTGATTAGGGAATTGCTTTAAGGCAGTGATGGGAAAACTACAGCCTGGAGAGCAATATAAAATATTTAGGAATCTGTCTGCCAAAACAAACACAGGAATTATATGAACACAACTACAAAACACTTTTCACACAATTAAAACTAGATCTAAACAATTGGAAAAAACATCAATTGCTCCTGGGTGGGACAAGCTAATACGATAAAAATGACAATCCTACTCAAATTAATCTACTTATTCAATGTCATAAGTATCAAACTATCAAGAAACTTTTTTATGAAATTAGAAAAAATTATAACAAAGTTCATCTGGAAGAATAAAAGATCAAGAATATCAAGGGAAATAATGAAAAAAGAATGTGAAGGATGGGGGCCTAGCAGTACGATATCTTAAATTGTACTATGAAGCAGTGGTCATCAAAACAATATGGTACTAGCTAAGAGATAGAAGGGTGGTTCAATAAAATAGGCGAGGGGTAAATGACCTTAGTAAGCTAGTGTTTGATAAATCCAAAGCCCCCAGCTTTTGGGACAAGAACTCATTATTTAACAAAAATTGCTGGGAAAACTGGTAAACAGTATGGGGAAAATTAGATTTAGATCAACATCTTACACCTATACCAAGATAAATTCAAAATGGGTAAATGACTTAAAGATAAAGAGTGAGACCATAAATAAATTGGGTGAACATAGATTAGTGTACCTGTGAGATCTATGGGAAAGGAAGGAATTTAAAACCAAGCAAGAGATAGAGAACATTGCAAAATATAAAGTGAATGACTTTGATTATATCAAATTAAAAAGGTTTTGTACAAACAAAACCAATGCAACCAAAATTATAAGGAAAGCAGGAGAAAGCAGTGGGGGGATCATGAATCATGTAACCATGGAAAAATATTCTAAAAAAAAAAAGAATGAGGGCAAAATAGAATTTGAAAGAATCCATTGATTAATTCCTGAAAGAGATCCTCAAATGAAAACTCTTAGGAATATTATAGCTAAGACCAAGAGTTCCAAGCTCAGTGAAGCAACAATTCAAATATTTTGGAGCTACAGTCAAGATCACAAAAGAATTGGCAACATCTATTTTAAAATAGTAGAAAGCTTGGAATATGATATTATAGAAGGCAAAGGAGCTAGAATTACAACCAAAAATAACCTGCCTAGCAAAACTGAGTATAATCTTTCAAGGGGGAAAAATGGATATTTAATGAAATAGAATACTTTCAAACATTCCATATGAAAAGACCAGGGCTAAACAGAAAATCTGACACTCAAATACAAGACTCAAGAGAAATATAAAAAGGTAAAAATGAAAGAGAAATCACAAGAGTCTCGATAAGACTAAACTGTTTATATTCCTATATGGGAATATGATTCCTGTAACTCTTAAGGACTTTATCATTATTTGGGCAATTAAAAAGGGTTTACATAGAAAGAAAGGGAATGAGTATGAGCTGATTATGTTGGAATGATCTAAAAATAATTAGTCGTGAGAAGGAGGGACATACTGGAAGAAGGGGAAAGGGAAAAGTAGGATGGGGGGAATGTTATTATATAAAAGAGGCATATAATGTAGAGCTTTTACAAGGAAAATAAACTATCCAAGACAATTCTGAAGGACTCATGATAAAAAAAATGCTATCCATCTCCAAAGAGAGAACAGATCCTGAAAGAGATCCTCAAATGAAAACTCTCAGGAATATTATAGCTAAATCCCAGAGTCCCCTGAGTGCAAACTGAAGTATAATTTTATCATTTTCTTCATTTTTTGCAATATGGCTAATATGGAAATGTTTTGCATGATTTTACACATATAATTTATATTGTTTGCCTTCTCAGGGGGTAAGGGAATTTATAAGAGGGAGGGAGAGAATTTGGAACTCAAAATTTAAAAAGAAAAGAATGTTTAAAATAAATGATATTTTAAAATGTATATTTTTAAAAACTAAAAAGGTCTTTTGGAGATAGTAAAAAATTACTGTGGAATTGATGGACAGGTGATATAAGGAAATCCCAATAAAGAAAGTCTCTCTATTTGTGCAATTGACACCAATGCTTCAACTTAAATCATGAATTAGAGAATCACATGGAGTCACTGAGAAGTAAAGAGATTTGCTCAGGGTTACACAACTAATAGGTATCAGAGTAAGACTTGAACTGAGATCTTCCTAATTGTAAGGCCAGCTCTCTATCCATTTTGCCATGTTACTTCTCAAGTAATTACCATATGGTCTTTTTTTATTGTCTCATAGTTATTTATATAAATAAAATATATTTCAACATTTAAGTATATCTAAGTTTACAGCTTTCTAGGCATTCCTTTCATTACTTCAGAAGATCCTTTACATGAATTGACATCTTAACTGACCTTTATATGTCTTCCCATAATCCTCCTGCAAAGAGTCCATCAAATATGCTTGAGACCTTCCATTAAGGAACATATGATCTGTCCATCTTTTATCTTTTTCTCTCACTTCATGACTAATGCTCCTTTTTTACCATTTAGTCATCTCTTTAGTTATCTTTAACCCTCTATCTTGCTCATAAGTCACAATTTGTTCTGTGCTATAGAGAGGTGATAGCAAACCTATGACATGCATGCCAGCACTGACATGCATAACCATTTTTGATGACACACAGCCACATGAGGCCACATACAGAGAAGTCTGGGGCCACATGTCAAGGATGAAACATTTTCTGTAGTGTTGTATAGACACCCTATGCATTATAGATGACAATTCTACCTATATTAATCTATGTATTTTGGTTTATTAAATAGTTATATATTACAATTATATATTTTTGTTATTTAAACTGTAAATATTGTGAAATTTTGTTTTTTTTCTTGAAGTGACACACCACCTGAGTTATGCTCAGTTTTTTGGTGAATTTTGACACACCAAACTCAAAAGGTTGCCTGTCACTACTATTGAGATACCCATAGTATAGAGATAGCATATAGCATAGCAAAGCTATAGAAATAACCATCATGCATCTCTTAGTTTCTATTTGTGGCCAATAGCTTTGAGTCTTCAGAATACATAGTGTTCTATGATTCATAGCCATAGGAAACTATATTCTAGTCACAATGGGAGATAATTAGCTTGTGAAAGATACTTTTTTATTTCAGGGAAAAGTCTAGGATTGTTGAGAGAACTGAACAATTTCCCATAGCTAAACTATCCCTTTATTTTCTTCCTATTCAATTTTGGGACCAACTTATTAACTATCTTTAACATCTGTCCAAGAGATACAGAATTTATTGATTCATCCTAGAACTAAATATCACAATTTAGGCAAGAGGGTACTCTTACCTCCACTTGATTTTTCCCACATAGATTATTAAGAGTAATTTCTTTGAGTGATTATGAATCTCATTCAAAAGATTCTGTAGAGTTCTGAGGCCTGATGCAAACAACACAATGTCATCTACAAAGAGAAATATCTGGAGGTCCTTATCATCTTTAGAGAATCTCTATTCTTTTTGGGTTCTGTGCTGGAACTTCCTCCATAAGAGAGTCTCTTTCTTTTCTGTGTCATGTACTATTAACATTCAGAATATCATCAAACAAATTTCTCTGTGGTAGCAAAGGATCATATGTGATCATACCATATGCATAGAAAGTATTTTAGTTCAAAAAGAACCTTTGGGGCAATTTGGAATTATGCCCAAAGGGCTTAAAAGAATGTATGCCCTTTGATCCAGCAATACCACTACTAATCTTGTATCCCAAAGAGATTAAAAAAATGGGAAAGGATTTATTTGTACAAAAATATTTATAGCTGTGCTTTTTGTGAGGGCAAAAAATTGGAATATGAGGGGATGCCTCTTGATGGGGGAATGGTTGAACAAATTGTGGTATATGATGGTGATGGAATACTATTGTGCCACAAGAAATGATGAATCAATGGATTTCTCTAAGAACTGGAAAGACCTACATGAACTGATGTGGAGTAAAATGAGGAGAACATTATACACAGTAACTGAAACACTGTGAGATGATCAAATGTAATTAACTTTGCTACTAATAGCAATGCAATTATCTAATACAATCCTGAGGGGCGTATGAGAAAGAATACTGTCCACACCTAGAGAAAGAACTATAGGAGTAGAAATGCAGAAGAAAACATATTTTATCTGTTTATATGAGTATATGATTTGGGGTTTTAAAGGATTATTACAAAATGAATAATAAAGAAATAGGTTTTGAGTGATAATATATGTATAACCCAGCAGAATTGCTTGTAAACTCCAAGAGGGGGGAGGGAAAAGGGGAGGGAGACAATATGAATCATGTAACTGTGGAAAAATTTTTTTTAATTAAATCTAAAATTAAAAATAAATAAATAAATAAAAAGAGGCTTTGGATTTGAATTGTCTGTATTGAATCAAATGCTTTTTATAGCTAACAAATAATATAGTGAGACTTTGTGTTCTTTGCATCTTTCAATAAATTGTGTGACTGTGAAGACATGGAAGGCTATAGATTTATTGTTCTTGAAGGTTTGGTTGTTCTTGTCTCATATTTTAATCAAGGATAATTCTGATAAATGCATAGATCATTTAAATAAGGATTTTCTATAAATGAGAAAATTGGCATATAGGTCAGTAGTTATTGATGTCCTCTCAATCACTTTTTTTCTTTAATAATACCGTAACTGATTTTTTTCCAGTTGTTTAAAAAGTGTTTTTGTCTTCTTTCCGATATCTTGAGAAATAACTATCCATTGTCCTCATAACTGTGTCACTTCCAGCAAGGATATCTTCTGTATGTGTATGTATATATATATATATATATATACATATATATATGTATGTATGTATGTATGTATTTTTATATATACATATACATATATATGCAATTGCTCTTCCTGTCTTCATTTTATTTAGTGATATTTCTTCATCTATATGCAATATATCTGGTTCTGAAGTATTAGTCCCCAAATATGTCACTGATGGAAAAAATATCTTGTAGTAAAAATGTTGACATATCCATTTGATTTCTAATCTGTTTATAACTCTACTTCCAGCTTCATTTTAAAGTGATTCTGCAATGATCTATCTTAATTAGGCCTCAAAGATAGTTTGTTTTTTCCCTTCATCACATCTCACTTTTGTGAAATGATATTACTCATAATCTCCCATCTTCCTTACCCACAAACTTATTTTAGAAACAAATTTCTTACTATAGTGGTGCTGCCTTTGGTTGCAGTGGCTCTTCATTTGACAAGGAGATCAAGTATTCATTGGCTACGATAATTCTGGGGCCTTTTTATTCTCCTGATTATAGCAATTGCTTTATGTTGGTTCAGTTAAGTTGAGCAAACTTTTATTAAGTGCCTACTACATGCAAGACTCTGTGCTAATTAAACAGTTTGTAATTTGATCTGTGTTTTTTTCACAGTCTGTAAAGACAGAGTGCAATGGAATAGGGGCTCAGCCTATACTTCAACCAACACACATTTATTAAGTGTCTTCTATGGGCAAGACATTATCCAACTTTTTGAGTAGCTGAGGATATGAGACAAACATTAACCAGTCTTGTTCTCAAGGATCTTATAGTCTACTAGGGGAATATAATGTGTAGTGAAATGAGTTACTTTAGCATCTACACAAAAGGTCATCATGTTCTTCCTTCATTTTAAAGATGATCAGTGTTACAGGATAATTTCTTGATTTGCATGTGAATTGGATTTAAGTGAGGTGGAGTTGTGTCATCAGTCTAGTGGCAAGACAAAAGTCAGGATGACTCTTCATGGTCCTAGATTCAATATCTTATGCAGATCTAAGTGCTCCACAGTCCCTTCAGCCACTTACATGGCCATTTGAACAAATTGTTCTCATCTGCCCATTCCACCAGGGAAGTCTTCACATGCTTGGAGCAGATATTCCCCTAATTCACACATGGGTTTGAGGCTTATCAATTGCCTTCAATGTGGTTTAGCCCATTTGGTGAGAGTTTTACCAGGATGTGGCCACTGAACATACAGCTTCTAGGAGAAGTCACAGGTTGAGTTAGGTAGCAAGTAAACACCAAAGGTGGATAAGCAGCCCTGAGAAGCATTTGGCAAACCCTCATACCAGAACTATTAGTCCTCCCTGTACATCTCATACACATAGGGTAATTTCAGTAGAGAGAGCACAAGCAACCAAGGGACTTCCAAAAGACTTCACTGGAGATGGTAGCTGAGTTTATCCTTAAAGAAATCTGGGGATTCTAGAGGCATAGAGAGGTGAGGAAGGAATATATTCCAGGTTTGGGAAGCAGCCTGTACAAAGCCAAAGAGATAAGAGGGGACATGTAGAATTTAGGAAACAGTTATTAGTTTTCAGTCTGTCTGGAAGGTAGAGTGTGTGAAGAGAAAGAATGTGAAATAAATCAAGAAAGGTAGCTGAGAACTAGGGTTGTGAAAACTGGATAGTTTGTATTTTATCTTGATAAAATAGAAAGTAGGGGGTCAATGAAGATTTTTGAGAGGCATGGTCAGACTCTTAATGTAGGAATACTAATCTGCCAGCTATATGGAAGTTGTATTGGCAAGCTAAGGATATCTCTGTGATAAGAGACAAGAGCCAAAATTCCTTCCTCTAGACTCACACAATTACAACCTTAGGTCAGGTCTTCATCATTTCTTGTCTAGAATACTACCTCCTTTTCTAACTTTTCTCTCTGCCTCCAGGCTATTTCCCACTCCAATCCATTGTCCACTCAGCTGCCAAGGAAAATTTTCTAAAGTGTTAAGTCTCATTCTCTTCATCCTGATTAAAATGCTACAGTGCACCCTATTACCTCCAGATTGAGGGTAACTGATGGGCCTCAAGCCCATCAGTGATTTAGGGGGTAAGGGCCTTGAAATCAAAAAGTGAAACCTTTGATTTTCCAGTCCATGATGTTTTAATGCCAATTATCCTTATATATTACCCCCTCCTACTTAGCAATGAACCTCATGTGACCCTAAAAGTGGGAAATTCATACTATAATTACCTTTTGGATAGAGTATCTAGATCAGTTGTAGTGAGTAAACCAAATGAAAACTGTAACTCTATTGGCTCTCTAAATGTAGTAGGTATATCAGGAAAACCTCAAAAGGTCCCAATACTTTCTCCTCACATGGTATGCAGGGACCCCTAACTGTAGAACATTCTTTTCTTTTGAAGCCAGGATCCTCTATAAATTTACTGGGGAGAGATCTTTTATGCAGACTTAGAGCCACAATAACTTGATCTCTAGATGTCTCTGTGTCATTAGAAATATCTGAGGAATCATTAAATTTGCTCCCTGTACATCTCTCAGAGAGCCAGGAGGTGAAGGAGCCTCCCATCTTGGGAATACCTGCTGATATCCCTGAGTGTCTTTGGGCCACATCTTCTTCTAATGTAGGCCTACTTAAATCAGCTGTTCCTGTTCAGATTAAGACAAAAGGAGGTCCAGCTCCCTCCATTCCTCAGTACCTTCTATCAAAAGAAGCAATTGAGGGAATCATCCCAGTAATAAATTCACTAATTGAGCAAGGAATAATAATTCCATGCAAATCAGAATATAATATTCCTATTTTACCTGTTAAAAAGTCAAAAATAGGCTCAGATGGAAAAGCCCAATATCGATTTGTCCAAAACTGAAGGGCTGTAAATAATCATGTCATAAAAAGACATCCTGTGGTTTCAAACCCAAACACAATAATTTCCTATATTCCCAGAACAGTCACTTACTTTACGGTAGTGGACTTGTACTTAGCCTTTTTTTCGATTCCTATTCAGAGGATTCCAGAAATATATTTGCTTTTACCTGGAAAAGTTCCTATAAACACATGGACTCATTTGCCTCAAGGCTATGTGAAATGTTCTACCCTCTGAACAAATTTTGAGCCAAGACACAAATAATAAAAAATTTAAAAACAGTAAGTTAATTAAATATGTGGATGATTTGCTCTTGGCTGCACCAACTGCCACAACATGTCAAGAAGACAGTAAACATCTTCTTTTAAAATTATATAAAAGAGGCCACAAGATCTCAAAGGAAAAGGTTCAGTGGTATCTCCCCAAAGTGGAATATTTAGGGTTCATTTTAACTGCTGGTGTCCATTCTATTTCTCCTAAGCGCATTGAAAACATTCAAAAATTGAGTGATCCTACCACTAAGAAACAAGTAAGAACAATCTTAGGAGCAACAGGTTTTTGTAGACAATGGATCCCTTGCTATGGGGAAATTACTAAGCCCCTTATAGCACCAAAAAGAGATTCAGTCCCTGAACCACTTACATTAGAGCCAGAACACCTGTCAGCTCTGTCAAATCTAAAACAGGCTATCCTGTCTGCCCTTGCACTAGGCATCCCAGATTACAAGCCATTTGCTTTGTATGTACATGAGAGGAGAGGGGTAGCTTGAGGTGTTTTAACTCAAACTTTGGGACCTTATCAGTGTCCAATTGCTTATTATTCAGCCCAGCTGGATACAATAGCTTCAGGAGGACCACCATGTCTTAGAGGCGTAGCTGGCACAGCTTTATTACTAACAAAAACTGTTGATTTAGTATTGGGATGCCCATTAACAATTATGTGCCCACATGAAGTAAGAGCATTGTTGTTAAGGCATCGAACATAGGCATTTTCTGAGCAAAGAATTACAAGGTATGAAATAACCTTATTAAATAATGAAAATATTAATTTAAAATATTGTATAAATCTTAATCTTGTCACCTTGCTTCCTGATTTACCAGTCTCAGAACAATTACACAATTGTGAAACACTAGTGTCCATGACTGAAAAGGCATGAGATAATCTCCTGGACACTCCTTTATACAATCCAGATCTAGTTCTATTTACTGATGGTTCTTCTTTTATGAGAGATGGCATATGCTATACCAGAGCTGCTGTAGTCACAGAATTTTCCACTGTGTGGTCAGCTTCACTGCCCTCAAATATAAGTGCTCAAGGTGCAGAATTTATAGCTCTAAAACATGCCTATATAATTATCAAAGATAAAAGGTAACAATTTATAGAGATTCTAGATATGCATTTGGAATTTGTCATTCAGTGGGTATGTTGTGGCTTTAGAGAGGATTTTTAACCTCAGCTGGAAAATCTATAGCTAATGCAAAAATTATTAATGAAGTTCTTTCTGCTCTTGAGCTACCCAAAGCTCTAGCTCTGCCCATACGGGTGGCACTGACCCTGTCTCTAGGGGAAATGACTGGGCAGATACTGCTGCAAAGCTAGCAGCCATAGAAGGGTCATAATTAATTTTAACATTGATAACCAATGATGACTTAAATTTATCACCTTCCTATAATGAAAAGGAAGTAAAAAAAATGGAAGCAAAAATTCAAAGCTAAATAGATAAATGGAGCATGGATATCCTCTGAAGGAAAACCTCTGCTCCCTAGAAGTTTTTATCAACAAATTTGTCAGTCTATTCATAAAAATGGTCATTTGGGTACCCAGAGCATCATGGACTCTATTAAAAGAGCATGGATAGGGTTTCTGGGTTAAGATGGTGGCAGAGTAAGAAGCAGCTCTTAACCTCTCCTGACCAAAACACACAAAACTCCTCAAGGGGACATAAAAACAAGTCCAGATGAACGGAGGAACCCCACAACAGGGCACATCGTGGAAGGTACGTGGAATCGAGGCATTTCCATGCTATAAAGGGGTGAAACAGCTCTCACTAAATCGCGGGCTGAGCAACCACCCCACGCCCACCCCCCTCCACACACAACACCTATAGCGCCGAAGCCAGCCAAAAAGAAATAGAGCAAGTTTGGGGCACCCATCGAGTCATTGGCAGCTCCGGGGCCTTTCCTGAGAGCAGCAAGACTTAGGACACCAAAAAGCTAACTCTGAGCACGGGAGCAGGGCTCAGAGAGTGGACACAGGGCACAGAACGCGGGCTCGGAGCGCAGGCACGGGTGGAGGCGTGGGTGGAGGCAGACACAGCCATCAGCTAAAGCTCTGAAACCCTGAGTGGGGAACCACTGCAGACGGGTATATAACTGTGGAAGCAGCACCATGAGACTTGTAAAGAAACCTCCAGCAGAGGATCAAGCAAGGGGGTCTACCAGGGGACTTGACCTTGGAAAAAACCAGAACTCAGACCTCAGGAGCCAAAAGACCGCGGACAGACCCTGAGCTCAAGGATAAACCTGAGAAGCTGCTGGGCTAACAAAGGGTACCCAGTCTCAGGAAGTTCAGAAGAGAAAGATTAACAACAAGAAAAAGAAGTCTTTAACACTCGACAACTTTTACACAGAGAAAATCCAGACACCCGAGCAAACAGAGGAGGAGAACAAACAAGCATCCGGATCCTCCTCAAATAAGGAAAACTCCTCACAAGCTATGGAAGAGTTCAAAACTGAGATTTTGAGGAAAATGGAAGAGATATGGCAAGAAAATAACTGTTTAAACGGTAGAATCTTGCAAATGGAAAGTGAGGCACAGAAACCAAATGAACTGATAAGCAAACTGAACACCAGAAATGACCAGATTGAAAAGGAATACCAGAAGATTACAGCCGAAAACCAAAAGATCATAGCCGAAAACCGAAAGATTATAGCCGAAAACCAATCCCTAAAGGCTAGAATTGAGCAATTAGAAGCTAATGATCTCTCAAGACAACAAGAACAAATAAAACAAAGTCAAAAGACTGAAAAAATAGAAGGAAACATGAAATATCTCAATGAGAGAGTGA
>NC_058130.1:208396113-208397837 GCF_016433145.1 Gracilinanus agilis
AGACTGAAAAAATAGAAGGAAACATGAAATATCTCAATGAGAGAGTGACAGACCAAGAAAACCGGTCTAGAAGACGCAATTTCAGAATAATTGGTCTTCCAGAAAAACCAGAAATTAATAGAAACCTGGACTCCATACTAACAGAAATAATTCAGCAAAATTGCCCTGAAGTCCTACAACAAGAGGGCAATATAGACATTGAAAGGATTCATAGAACACCTGCGATATTCGATCCACATGAGAAAACACCCAGAAATATAATTGCCAAATTCAAGAGTTTACAAGCAAAAGAAAAAATCTTACAAGAAGCCAGAAAAAAACAATTCAAATATCAAGGAGCACCAATCAGGATCACACAGGATCTGGCAGCCTCCACACTAAAAGATCGCAAGGCTTGGAATACGATATTCAGAAAGGCAAGAGAGCTGGGCCTGCAACCACGGATCAACTACACATCAAAATTGACTATATATTTCCAGGGGAAAGTATGGGCATTCAACAAAATTGAAGAATTCCAGGTATTTGCACAAAAAAGACCAGGGCTAAATGGAAAGTTTGATATCCAACCACAAAAATCGAGAGAAACATGAAAAGGTAAATAAGATACAGAGAGGAAAGAAAGAAAGCTTATAATTTTTAAATTTGCCTTTTTAAGGGCCTCAGTGAGATCTAATTATCTGTATTCCTATGTAGAGAAATGTTATGTATAATTCTCTGTAGTGAACTCTATTCACTATTATAGTATTCACTATTATAGTAAACAGAAGAATAATTCACAGGGTGAGGGTAGAACACTAAATAATCTAAGATGACATGGGGGATGGGAAAGAGGAGGTGAATAGCAGGGGACACCAAGAGAAACTTGAGTGAATAAGAAAAATAGGATATTCTTTTACACACAAAGAGGGCATGGGAGGGAGAGGGGACAAATACTATTATAAGAAGGAGAGGAAGAGAGCATTAAGAGGTAATAATCAAACCTTACTCTCAGAGTAATCAACCCGGAGAGGGAAGAGTAGCTATACTATCCATTGGGACATAAAACTCTTATCTAACCCTTCTGAGAAAGTTAGAAGGGATAAACCAAGGGGAGCAGGGGAGGTCAAAAAAAGGGAGAGGAGGAGGGGGAGGGAATTTATAAGGCCTTTAAAAACAAAAAGAGGGGGAAAAATAAGGGAGGGGGTAGAAAGGGAAGTTAATCAAGGGAGGGGATAAGGGATAGCGGCTTAATAGCAAACCACTGGTTTAAAAGGAAAAAGTATAAGGAAAAAGGGGGTAGGAATAGGGGAGGATTAGAAAATGTCAGCAAATGCACAACTGATGATTATAACTCTGAATGTGAATGGGATGAACTTGCTTATAAAACGGAAGCAAATAGCAGAGTGGATTAGAAACCAAAATCCCACCATATGTTGTCTACAAGAAACACATATGAGGCGGGTGGACATACACAAGTTTAAGGTTCAGGGCTTGAGCAAAATCTTTTGGGCGTCAAATGAGAAAAAGAAGGCAGGTGTGGCTATTATGATTTCTGACAAAGCCAAAGTAAAAATAGATATGATTAAAAAAGACAGAGAAGGTCATTACATCCTGATTAAAGGCAGTATAAACAATGAGGAAATAACACTGCCCAATATGTATGCACCAAGTGGCATAGCACCCAAATTCATAAAGGAGAAACTGGCAGAGCTCAAGAAGGAAATAGATAGTAAAACCATACTAGT
>NC_058130.1:208402837-208458740 GCF_016433145.1 Gracilinanus agilis
CAAAATCAGAGGGGAAACAACAAATTGGGAAAAAATCTTTATAACAAAAAACTCTGACAGGGGTCTAATTACTCAAATATACAAGGAGTTAAAGCAATTGTATAAAAAATCAAGCCATTCCCCAATTGATAAATGGGCAAGAGACATGAACAGGCAATTTTCAGGTAAAGTAATCAAAAGTATCAATAAGCACATGAGAAAGTGTTCCAAATCTCTAATAATTAGAGAAATGCAAATCAAAACAACTCTGAGGTATCATCTCACACCTAGCAGATTGGCTAAAATGAAAGAAGGGGAGAGTAATTAATGTTGGAGGGGATGTGGCAAAATTGGGACATTAATGCATTGCTGGTGGAACTGTGAACTGATCCAGCCATTCTGGCTGGCAATTTAGAATCATGCTCAAAGGGCTATAAAAGAATGCCTGCCCTTTGATCCAGCCATACCATTGCTGGGTTTGTACCCCAAAGAGATCATAGATAAACAGACTTGTACGAAAATATTCATAGCTGCGCTTTTTGTGGTGGCAACAAATTGGAAAAGGAGGGTATGTCCTTCAATTGGGGAATGGCTGAACAAACTGTGGTATATGCGGGTGATGGAATACTATTGTGCTAAAAGCAATAATAAACTGGAGGAGTTCCAGGAGAACTGGAGAGACCTCCGGGAACAGATGCAGAGCGAAAGGAGCAGAGCCAGAAGAACATTGTACACAGAGATTGATATACTATGGTAAAATTGAATGTAATGGGCTTCTGTACCAGCAGCAATACAATGACCCAGGACAATTCTGAGGGATTTATGGTAAAGAACACTACCCACATTCAGAGGAAGGACTGCAGGAGAGGAAACATATAAGAAAAACAACTGCTTGAACGCATGGGTCAGGGTGGACATGATTGAGGGTGTGGACTCAAAACTACCACACCAATGCAACTACCAACAATTTGGAAATAGGTCTTGATCAAGGACACATGACAAAACTAGTGGAAATGCGTGTCGGCCATGGGTGGGGGAAGTGCGGGGGGCGAAGGGGAAAGGAGGAGCATGAATCATGTAACCATGTTAAAAATGAATATTAATAAATGTTTAAAAAAAAAGAGCATGGATAACTCCTGGTATATCTACAACAGCCTCTAAAGTGTGTGCAGCCTGCTCTACCTGCCAAACATATAACCAACATGCCTTTTGTGGCAAAGCTTTTGGTGGGTGTCCTCTGGCTTATATACCTTTTGAGCACCTACAAGTTGATTTCATAACAATGCCTAAGGCTGGACATTATAAATTTTGTCTAGTCACAGTGGATCAACTGACCAGAGAGCCAGAAGCATTTCCTACAGCCCACGCCACAGTGGTTTTTGTTGCCAAGGTGCTTTTAAAAGAGATTATACCTCACTTTGGCCTGCCTGCATGTATTGATTCAGACAGGGGAAGTCATTTTACTGATTCAATTTTATCTCAAATATATTTTCATTTGGGGATAACTCCCAAATTCGATGTACCATATCATCCCCAGAGTTCAGTCAAAGTTGAAAGGATGAACTGAGAATTTACAATTATGATTGGCAAATTATGCACTGACATGCATTTAAAATGGCATGAAATTCTCCCTTTGGCCCTATTTTATCTTAGAAGCAGGCCCAGAGGAGATCTACACATCTCAGCATATTCCCCTATACAGGCTAAGCTTTTTTCTCCTCCATATACATCACTATTAGGGGAGATATTTCTATTGCTTCCTGTATACAGGGATTGCAACACAAACTGCGTGAACTCCATGAATTTAGAGCTATGGTACTAGCAGGACCAATAGATTTTTCACTTCATGACCTGAACCCAGAAGACAAGGTATATATAAAGAACTTCCAGCATACTGGAGCAACTAAGCCTTCCTGGGAAGGGACATTTCAAATATTGTTAACCACTCCAACAGCTAAAAAGTCGGAGAAAAGGACTCTTGGATTCATTGCTCACCTGTAAAGACAGCATCTTCTATTGAAACTGATTGACTGTATCCTGTTACAAGTATTGGAGATAAAATTCCATAGATGAGTGGACAGTTTTTGGGAACACATTGAATTTCTGAATTTTTATTTTATTATTATCTTTTATTTTTCTAATAGAATATTTGGTTTTTTCTTTTCTTATTTCTTGTACTTAAAGTACATATAAACAATATTAATTTTTTAAAACTTTTCAGTAATATAAGTTAAAATATATATTTGCTAACATATAAATGCATACCCAAAAGCTTTAGACAATGGAAATCTGCTATTTATTGATAAATGTTATGGGACTGTGATTAATGTTTGTGGCTGATTCTAGGATAAGGGAACAAAAATGTCATTATACAGTGCCAAAAAGTACAAGGTCAAGAAGACCAATCAATTCTGATGGGATTGATGAGAATCTGCATAGTCCCTAGAAGCACATTGTCAAAAAAGACCAAACCAATCCAGATAGGAATGTTGAACTTCTACACCAATATGAAAGGACTTGAACCTAGTATGAGACTTGAGGTTGTGGCCCTTGACATATGTTAAGATGCAGGATGCCTTGTACTACACTCTTTGTGAAATACTTTCTATCAACTACCTAACAATTGGCTGTTCTAACTCCCCTATCCCTGAGAATAAAGGTAAATCATACTAGGGAATGACACTTCCCTTTTACACAAAAATCTAGTCATTTTTTCTTTCTTATAGTATGGCAACTTCCTGTAGTCCTGGCTGCCAATGGGTAAGTGCAATATTACTATATTTTGTCCAGATTTTTGTCCCAGAAATTACTTTAAATTGGACTCTAATACAAAAGCCTACTATGAATTTACTCTTGTTTACTCTGAAAAATTTTATATACATAGATTTTTGATATTTTGATCCTGATTTTGAATTTTTCTTATCCCCAAAGTCTAATTTTTTCCTTCTATTTGTTTTTCTTTTTATGTTTTTGGTTTTTCTGTTGATAATTGACTTATACACCCCATAATTCAGCAATGTATTCTGAGCTGATTTGGGTGTTGGTCAACACCCTCATCAGGGGGATTGTATTTTTATAAAAATCCAAGATTTAAAATTTTTGTTCAAGAAAATTTTCAGGAAAAGAAGCCTGCTAACTCCTTGAATCCAGAAAATGAACTATTTAGAGAAAGATGCTTGCAGAAACCTACAATGAATAAAGACATTCCAGAATGAACTTTGGGATACAAACGATTGAACTTAAGGGGACTGAACACATTTATTTTGAATTATAAACTTTTATGCCAAAGGGGACTGCTCCCTAGTTGGGTTTTTGTCAATGCACCTAGCAAAACATTGGTTTTGCTTTCTTTCTATCTCTTCTACTTCCCTCTTATCTCTAACTATTGTAGTTAGAAGATTTTTGGGGGTACAAGATGTTTATGTCAAATGATCAATTGGGGAGACAAATCTCCCAAATGATCACAGGGGTGATTGTGATAATGAGATTAAACCTACCCTACTTATTTTTAGATCTAATCACCAAGAGTGTAAATAAGATCACTTAATTCTCTGTAATCATATATGCAAGAGTGGGTGATGAATCAGAATTGACTAACTTCCCCCTGGGCAATCCTAAGCAAAGCTTTTGTTGTGTTTGGACACTAAACTAAGAGGAAAGCACAGGAAGTGACACAAAAGAAGTGTTTTAAAAGGGAGTGACATCCCGCCCCACCAATCCTTTTGTTACCCTTCTATGTCTCTATGGGGTGAGAATCACTTCTCTGCCCCAAATGCATCTGATTATTCTTCCCTCTTTATGTTGATTTCAATGCACTTAAGTATTAAATATTTTCTCTCTCCAACCTCTTTACCTTCCAGTGTATTGTTATTCTTCCCTATTGGTACCATGAGCTTATTTATGGAATATAAATTTACTCCATTTTGTTTGTTTTCCCATTTTTTTAATATTACCTTCTTTTTCCCCTCTATAGTTTTGTATATATCTATACATATATACATACATACATATCTCTTGACATTTCACCCTATACAGTTTGTCACTGTTCCCTCTATGTAAACTTCTTCTAGTTACCCTGTTGGTAATAACAATTTTTAATATTTGCCAATATCTTCTTTTCTTCTAGGGGTACAAATTGATTGAACTTATTGTGTCCCTTAAAGAAAAGTTTTTCCCCCTCCCTCCACTCCCTTAATTACCTTATGGTGATTCTCTTTAGTTCTGTGTTTGGGCAGCAAACTCTCTGTTTAAGTCTGGTTTTTTCTTCATGAATGCCTGCAAGTCCTCAATTTCATTGAATGAGTAACACTAGGAAAGGAGAGGGTGGAAGGGGGGTAGCTTAAAAAGATCCTAAAGAAGAATAAGAGGGGAATAAGAAGGGAGAGGGGAGGAAGGGAAGTACTATAAGGGGGGGATTAGGGGAACTGTATAAAAACAAAGCACTGGTATAGAAGGAAATAGTGAAAGAAGAAAGGACAAGGCAAGAAGAATCAAAATATCTGGGAATACACAGTTGATAATTATAACTCTGCATGTGAATGGGATGAACTTGCCCATAAAACAGAAGCAAATAGCAGAATGGATTAGAAACCAAAATCCTACCATATGTTGTCTACAAGAAACACACATGAGACAGGCAGACATACATAGAGTAAAAATGAAAGGATGGAGTAAAATCTATTGAGCTTCAAATGAGAAAAAGAAGGCAGGGGTTGCCAACATGATCTCTGACAGAGCTAAAGTAAAAATAGATCTGGTTAAAAGAGATATGGAAGGTAATTACATCCTAATAAAAGGCAGTATAAACAATGAAGAAATATCAGTACTCAACATGTATGCACCATACAGTACAGCTTCCAAATTTCTAAAAGAGAAGCTAGTGGAGTTCAAGGATGAATAGATAGCAAAACTGTACTAGTGGAGGACCTCAAACTCTCCCTATCAGATCTTGATAAATCAAACCAAAAAACAAATAAGAAAGAGATAAGAGAGGTGAATGAAACCCTAGAAAAAATTAGAGTTAATAGATATGTAGAGAAAAATAAATAGGGACACAAAGGAATACACCTTTTTAGCGGCATATGGAACATTCACAAAGATAGACCATGTAATCGGGCATAGAAACATGGCAAACAAATGCAAAAAAGCAGAAATAATAAATGCAACCTTATCAGATCATAATGCAATAAAAATAGTTATTAGTAAGAATGAAAGGAGGCAAACCAAAAACTAATTGGAAATTAAATAATATGATTCTCCAAAATAATTTAGTAAAAGAACAAATCATAGAAACAATTAATAATTTAATTGAAGACAATGACAATGATGAGACTTCTTACCAAAACCTATGGGATGCAGCAAAAGCAGTTCTAAGGGGAAAATTTATATCACTTAGTGCATATATTAACAAATTAAGGAGGGCAGAGATTAATTAATTGGGCATGCAACTTAAAAAACTAGAAAATGAACAAATTAAAAATCTTCAGATGAAAACTTAATTAGAAATACTAAAAATCAAAGGAGAAATTAATAAAATCAAAAGTAAAAGAACTATTGAATTAATACATAAGACTAGAAGTTGGTATTTTCAAAAAACAGATAAAATAGGCAAAGTACTGGTAAATCTAATTAAAAAAAGGAAAGAAGAAAACCAAATTAACAGTATCAAAGATGAAAAGGGAGACCTCACCTCTAATGAAGAGGAAATTAAGGCAATCATTAAAAACTCTTTTGCCCAATTATATGGCAATAAAAATAGCATAAATATTTACAAAAATATAAATTGCCTAGATTAACAGCAGAAGAAATAAAATACTTAAATAATCCAATATCAGAAAAAGAAATTAAAAGGGAGTGACAGCTTCCTGTAAGTCAGTTCTTGTTCATTTCTTGGAGCTGAAACTCGAGTTGGAGACACTGCTTGCTGGACCTGTGACCTAAGACTTTGGTGAGACTATTCTTAAATCTCTCCTTTTATACTATCACGTGGTAAATGCAAAGACTGACTCTTCCTGGATTTCTCTGAAGGAACTCTCCTTTCAAGAGAGGCTTCATGACTGAAGCTTTTGCTTCTTTCATCCCCGGCCCTCTGCCCTCAGCTCAAGGCTGAGGTTCCTCTGGCTGAGGACTAATTAGCCTTGCCTGGGTTGAGCCAGGGACTGAAGCAAATTACTTAGTGTATTTGGTTAGTTATCTTACCCTATTCTCTCTCTGATTTTCTTACTTTCACTCTCTCTTCTCATTTGTAAATAAACTACCATAAAAGTAATTTTGATTTGAGGTTTTTCATTAGGAATTGAATCAATTCCTTGGCGACCAAAACTTTTAATATTCAGTCAACCAAACCCTAATTTTTCCCTCTACAGTCTACCCCAAGCATGTGAAAACTTCCCTTGGCTGAATGGGGGGAATGAGAATAATTTGTTTCAATGGCCATGTAGGCAGCTGAAGCAGACCCTGTGGAGCACTTGGAGTTTGGTCAGACATCAAAGATACCATGGTCATCCATTGCATCCTGGGCCATCACCAGTCATCCTGAATTTTGTCCTGCCACTGAACTTGGATGACTCTGGAAGAGATGGTGAGACTTTGTGCAACTCTGCCTCACTTAAATCCAATTCATGCACAAGACAAGGCATCATCTTATGATGTCACTAATCCTCTTCAAAAACAAAGGAAGAACAAACACTTTCATGATGAAATATAAACTTCTATTTGGAATTAAAAACTCTTCATATCTAGCTATTTCCTACTTTCATAATCTTATGTTTGATTTCCCTCCTCCCCTCATGCACTCTACAATTCAGCTACATTAACCTCCCCTAGGGGTTCATCTTGCTCTCTAAAACCCAGCAGCTGTTCCCTATGCCTGGAAGACTCTGCCTCTCTCACCTCTATCTCTTCTTTTCCTTGGATTCCTTCCAAATTCAGCTCAAATCCTCCCTTCTGCAAGAGGCTTTTCCTGATCACTCCCAGATGCTAGACTCTTCCACTCTTACCTTCCATTGATTCTGTATATATTTTGCATGTAGTCATTTATTTCCTTGTTGTCTCTCCCACTGGAATGACAAGAGCTATTCTTGATTTTTCTTTGCATGTCCAGTTCTTAGTCTAGTATCTGGCATGTTTGTTATTGTTCATTTGTTTCAGCTTATTTTTCAATTGTGTTTGACTTTTCATGACCCTATTTGGAGTTTTCTTGGGAGAGATACCAGAATGTTTTGCCATTTCCTTCTCCAGCTCACTTTACAGATGAGGAAACCAAGGCAAACAGGTTAAGAGCCTTGCCCAGAGTCACAAAGCTAATAAGTGTCTGAGGTCAGATTTGAACTCAGTCTTTCTGAGTTTAGATCCAGCTCTCTATCCACTGCACCACCTAGCTGCCCCTACCTGGCACATAGTATGTGCTTAAAAAATGTTTATTATCTGACTAATCAGTGAAAACATAGCTCTCTGAAATTATATTAGAAAATACATTCTAAGACTATTACCCACCGATTGGTTATCTTCCTTTAAAAGATTGCTGACATCTGCATGATTTAATGAGGATGGGAGTACTGACCCCAGAAGACCCCAACCAAAACTCTGAGATATTCACTAGGAGCAAATCCCTTACCCTTTTCCATTAGATAATAGTAATTCATTCATTAGCTTGTTCCCTGAGAGTCTGAGAGGCAAAAGTTTGGGAAGTGTTAATGTGAATGAATATTGAAGGTACAAACATTTAGTAGGAGAAAACACACAAGTGGGAGTTGGGGACTGAAGATAAATTGTTATCTGCACAATTTTTCCAGGAACTGACCCCTTAATGTGGTTTTGGGTAGCACAGGGTATTAAGATTATTCAGAAAACCTGTGTCTCCTTACCTCTCCAAAGCATTAGCACCAGGTGCAATTGCTCTGACTAATGACAATAGCTTAGAGAAGGGAAAAGATGGTTGGGCTTGGAGTCAGAGGACAACAGTTCAAATCCCAGTTCTATAATTTACTGGATGCTAGATGAATGACTCTGAAAAAATCACTTCTGCTCTCTGAGCCTCAGTTTCAACATGTACACAATGGGAATAATAATCCCAGAGTTACTGTGAGGAAAGGTTTTGTAAATCTTAAAGCATGATAGAAATGTGACCTGTTTATATTAACTTTGGTGGCAGATATTGGAATGCCAGCATCTTTCAAAATCAATTTTTGTTTAAGGCAAAGATTCATAGCCTTTTGGGGAGGGGTTATGACCCCCTTTAGCAGTCTGGTGAAAGCTATGGCCCCTTCATCAGAACAATTTTCCTAAGCACAAAAAATAAAATATATAAGATTTCAAAGGAAACCAGTTATATTGAAAATAGTACCAAATTTTAAAAAATTCCCACAGGAGGTCCTGGTTTCAAATTTGATGTCAGGCATTTTCTAGCTGTGTGACCCTGGGAAAGACACTTGACTCCAATTGTCTAGCTCTTACTGATCTTTTGCCTTGGAACTGATATTTTTTATCAATTTTAAGACAGAATGTAAGGTTTTTAAATCAAGAAATAAATGCATAAATAAAACAAAAATAAAACAAATTTCCAGGGCAGCTAGATAGCACAGCAGATAAATTTGGAAGGTCCAGGGCTCAAATCTGCCCCCAGATGTCTCCTAACTGTGTGACCCTGGACAAGTCACTTAATCCCAATTGCCTGGTCCTTACCAATCTGCCTTGGAATTGATATTTTTTATCAATTTTAAGACAGAAGGTAAGGGTTTAAAATTAAAAATAAATTAAAAATAAAATTTCCAGGGCAGTTAGGTAGCAAAACAGATAGGGGCTCAAATCTGCCCTCAGATACCTTCCAACTGTGTGACCCTGGACAAGTCACTTAACCCCAAATTGCCTACCCCTTACTGCTCTTCTGTCTTAGAAACTGTATAAATTCCTGGATGGAAAGTAAAGGTTGATGAAAAAAACAAAACGAAACAAAAAACAAATTCATGATTAAAGGTCCAAGACCTATGGTCTAAGGAAACCACAAGTTTGGAAAATATAATACATTCTCTACTCAGATTTTTTTTTTTAACCCTAAATGTCACTGTGTTTCTGGTTAGAGACATGGACTTAGCCAACTGTTGCCATATGTCTCACATGTGTTTTCAATATCCCCAAATCTCTCCATCAATATCATCCTGCTCTCCCCACTCCTGAATAGAATGGCAAATAGCAATGATATGCAATTTTGCTTTTTGCCTACAGTATGATCTGCTTCATCAGCATATAAAGTGAGTCCAATGGAGTTGCTGGTGGAAGTTGCTTTTTGGCAATTATCTTGCAAATATTGTCATCATTACCATATGAATAATAAGCCCAATGGACACATTATCCTCTGGGTGTGGGAGGTCAAATCCATGAGCTGTAAATCTGGACCCAGGGATAATCAGCCTGCATTTAGCCAGCTTTGTCCCTTTGTCCCCAGAGAGGAACTCCTAGGCTTTTCCAAATAGGTGAGAACTAAGGGCAGTGACAGTAATAATGACATTCTAGAAGCTAGAAACTGGATTTAGAGGAATTAAGGAGAGGACCTGTGTGTATAGGATAACCAAATCAATAAGCGTCTTAGTTAAAGCAGGTGCTTGTAGATATGCTGTTCAACCAGATTGTCCAGTTTCCTTAGGTAACAGATATTGTAAGGAAACCGCACGTTTATTAATTCCATGGACCTTTTAGAAGGAAAAAAGTGCCTCTTTTTTTCTATCCTGCTTTAGTAATACTCCCTCTGATATGATTAAATGCTTCTAACAATCTATCTTTTAAATTAGGTGTTAATATTGTTAGAGGTATAGATGTAGGCGGTAATATGTGGGAACCAGCTAGAGCAGAATCAAGAAAGCTGATCATTAAATTTTCCATATGGATGAGCATTCTACCTCAGAAATCAGAAATTGGCAAATGCTACAAATCAGGACTTGATTATTTTTTTTTTATTGTCTAGACTCTAGACTTAAGAAAGTGAAGGAGAAAATTTTAATAATTCCGACTAAACTTAAAAGATATGTTGTACATACAAGCTGATTGTTAAACATTTACCAGCATACTTTTAGGCAGAGAATGAGGTATATACATATACATATGTGTGTGTGTTGCCACTTTCATCAGTAGCAAGGAAAAATAATTACCAAATAAGATAACTAGAATTTATACTTCTGTTGTCAAGACTGATCTGACAATAGCTGCTTATACTTTTATTGTCAAAAATAATCGTTTGTTTGAAGAAAATGTCTTATCCTTGATCAAAGATGTATTCATGCATAAATGAAAATATATTTTAATTTCTAAAAACACATCCAAATTTCACACATTTTTCATTTTGTGTGAGTACCCAAATTTAACCAACATTTTCATGGTCTAACATGGGTAATCATGGCACTGTCCTAATCTGTAGATGAACACTACTCTTAGGTGAATGCATACAATGATGGGGAGGGGAAGAAGGGAGGGAAAGGGAGAAAAGGAGCTAAGAGTAAATGTGGTTCAGTCATGGGCCAGAGCCAGAAGCTCTCTCACTGACAAGTGGTTTCACTTCCCAGGGCCTCGGTTTCCTCATCTGTAAAATATGAGGGTTGGCATGAGTTCCTGTATCTATGGTCCTTTGAGGTCTAGAACCAAATTCTACAGAAGCTGAAGGTCAATGAAGCTAAGGCATAACAGAACCCAGGCAAAGGTTTCAAATTTTAAGCACAGTGACTAGAACATTGTTGTTTCTATTCAGTCATCTCCAACTCTTTATGACCCCATCTAGGGTTTTCTTAGCAGAAATACAAGAGTGGTTTGCCATCTCCTTCTCCAATTCATTTTATAGATGAGGAAATGAAGTAAACAGGTGATTTGCCCAGGATGGCACAGCTGGTTAAGTGTTTGAGGCCCAATTTGAACCTCAGGAGGATTATTCTTTCTGACTTTAGGCCCAATATTCTATCCACTGAGCCCCCAGTTCCCCATAACTGGAACATAAATCTCTCTTTCCCCCAGTTTCCCTGTTTTCCCACATAATCCCATTCTATTTGTCACAGAAGCTTTAGATGTTTGGATTTCCAACCTAGTCCAGTTCTCCCTTCTTTAGGCAACTTGGTGGTCCCCTGCTCCCAGAAGATCACCATATTAATAAAGGAATTAGTTTGGATCTAATCAGCTTAGCCCACTGTAGCTCAGAACTCCTGAACTCAGGATATCCACCAGCCTCAACCTCCCTGATTGCTGGGATTGCAGGTATTTATAGGCATTTCCCCTAGGTCTGACTGGATTCTCTTTTCTGTGGGAACCTAAATATGACATCTTAGATCACACCTGACTACGTGTATGTGTGTGTGTGTGTGTGTGTGTGTGTGTGTGTGTGTGTGTGTGTGTGTTGTTTTGCTTTAAGACCTTACTGTGGGATTTTAGGACCTTGACTATTATTCAATCTCTGAGTATTTTCTTGCCATCTTTTGCCACCATTTTGTGTGTGTGTGTGTGTGTGTGTGTGTGTGTGTGTGTGTGTCATTAACAGATGAAAATGTTCTATCTCTGAGTACTTTCTGAAAGTGATATATGTGGGCAAGGGTATATGGCAGAAGGATGGGGACTGGACATATGACTTGATCAGTATAAAGAACTCCTAGATAATTTCCTTTATCAATTTGGGTCAATAACTTTCCTGAAACTTTTGCCTAACAAAGATGTCAAAAATATGGCCTGCTTCAACATTCTCTATGTGTGAGTTTAGTATTTAATATTCAATTTGAAAATTCATTTTGGTCAGTATCAGCCCCACTTTTTGACTGGATGTGTATTCATACTATGGGAAGATGACAGAGGCCTCTTGGGTCCCTATCTGGTGCAAGAGGCTGGCCCTTAGTCCCATGTAACTCTTGGCATCAGGAAACTCGGGCTCTGACCTGATCTGAGGCCAAGATTACCCAACCAGAGAGACACAGAAGAAGTGACATCAGTGGCTTTATAAGAAGGGGACTAAGGAAACAGGATGGTCTCTTTTGGGGCTTTTGGCTCTTGGTGTGCTGGGGATGGAGACTCTTGCTGGTGTGTCCACTTTTGGCTGGCAAATGGAGACCAGTCTGGCAAGCTCAAAGTAATTAGGCACTGCCAGGACATAATGTGATTCTCTCTCTCTCTCTCTCTCTCTCTCTCTCTCTCTCTCTCTCTCTCTCTCTCTCTCTGTTTTTGTCTCTGTCTCTGTCTCTCTCTCTCTGTCCCTCTTTCTCTTTCTCTCTCTTCCTCCCTCCCCTTCTCTTTTTCTTTCTCTCTCTCCCTCTCTCTTTCTCTTTCTCTCTCTTCTTCCCTCTCTCTCCTCTCTCTCTATGTCTCTCTTTCTCCCTCCCCTTCTCTCTATCTCCCTCCCTTCTCTCTTTCTTTCTGTCTTTCTCTCTGTCTTTCTCCCTCTTTCTCTCTCTCTCACTTTTACTAATAAATATTATAAATTAATATAGAATCTCCAGAGAACTTTAATCATAACACCCAGTATGGCTGAATGAAATTAAAATGTAATTGGGATATAATACCTAAATTTAAATATATATATATATAAAACAGAACACAAATAATCTCAATATACAGTTTTCTAAGTCAATATGTGCTCTCAAGAATCCTTATGTATGGTTTTGTTTTTGAGTCTTTTCAGTTTCATCCAACCCTTTGGGACCCCATTTGGGGTTTTCTTAGCAGAGATACTAAAGTGGTTTGTCATTTCCTTCTCCAGCTCTTTTTACAGAGGAGGAAACTGAGGCAAACAGGGTTGAGTGACTTGCTCAGAGTTACCCAGCTAGTAAGCTTCTGAGACTGAATTTGAACTTAAGTCTTCCTGACTCCAGGCCTGACATTCTATCCACTGTGCTACCTAGCTGCTGTGTATGGTTTAGGGAACTCCTTCTCTATTTGAATTTGACACCACTGGCTAAGAGCATTAAGAGATTCCATGATTTCCCTGGAGTCATTTAGTCAGTGTATATCACAAGTAAGGCTTGAGCCCGGGTCTTCCCAGTCCTAAAGCCAGCTCTCTATTGCCACCTGCCTTTGATCCAAGTTAGATAATAATGGGGATAATAATAAAAAAATTATTAGGAAAAAAGCTCATATAAGAATGTGAGAACAAAACTCTAGGAGCCTCCAAATAATTCCTTTTGCTAAAGCCAATGAGATCTCCAGTTGCATTTGTGGTGTCAGGGGGTAATGAGCACCCAAAAGAGACCCCACAGGGTGGCTTCTGTGGGGAGCAGGAGGGAGGAGGATGGGAAAAGTCAGCAATATGGCTTCTGGGATCTAGACAAGGCCTTGGGCAAGGTTTGCTCATGGAATGTGAGGTGCCCTTGGGTCTTGCGTGGTAGTCACCCCATGACCTGTTTTTGCGAAGTTCCAGAGAAATGCATTAGGAAACTGGCCAGCTTTCCACCCTTAGTCATTAAATCAGCTGGTATTGGGTTACTGCTTAAGCCACACGTGACTGCAGAGCTACCTCCGGGGAATAGGGAAAAGGGCTGATTGCTCTGGGAGACCCCATGCTGCTGGCAGGGGGGGACATGACTCAGGAGGCTGGGTTGGGGTGGGGGGGAGAAGGAGAGGGAGCTCTCAGCCAGCTGGTAAAGAGAACAAGACCCTTAAGGTTTCTATGGTTACCCATTCACTCCACCCCACCTCCATCCCCAGAGGAAAGCACCACACCCCTCAGGCTGCCTCCTCTTCCAAATTTATCTTCCCCTTAGAGACCCTTTTTTAATCCCGAGTTCACCTGCATAATGATGTGAGAGGGAGTGTACAGGAAAGGGATGGGGTGCAGAAAGCTATGTGTGATTTCCCCTAGGCCCAAGCCTTGGATTTCCCAAGCTCAGAATAAAAAGGGTTCAAAGTCACTTCCACAATTGCCCCTCAAAACCAAACTTGAATAGGGAAAGAAAAAAGCTCAAGGATTGGGGATGTAATCAAAACAACTGGTGGAGCCCAGAAGGGGATTTTCAGGAGATTAGAGCAGGGTTAACTCCAGCACAATTCCAGCCTGCCTAATCCACTCATGGAATCATTTTTCAAGGTAGAAAGGGATCTGTGAGAGCATAAGCAACAGGGTAGTGGAGAAGAAAGAGACCTGGCCAGAGTGTCCAAGGATAATAACGACTCACCTTTGTCCTGGACTTGAAGATTCACTGGATCGGAGCTGGGAGGTGGGAATGTACCTGTGTCACTGATGGCAAACCTTTTAGAGATTGAGTGCCCAAACTGCACCCTCACAGGGCAAGGGAGCTGCCCCCTTACCCCAGACAAGGGAGGGAGGAAGCGCCCCCATTGGGTGATGAGAGAAATGTCCTCAGGCATGTGGAGAGGGAGAAGGGAACAGCATGTGCGCCATAGGTTCACCAACACAGACCTCTGAGGTCACTGACTCTAAATCTTTTATTTTTACCGACGTCACTGACTCTAAAATCTTTTATTTTAAAACTGAGGCATAAATGAATTTATTTGTATAACTCAAAGTTAATAAATGATATTCTAAGCTATTAAGTGTTTTTGACACAATTGGAACCCAGGTCTTCATGACTCCAAGTTCAGGGCCCTAGGAAGGAGATGAACAAACATTTATTGAGCACCTACTATGTGCCAAGCACTTTAAACACCTTACCTCATTTGATCCTTACAACAACCCTGGGAGAAAGGCACTATTATTATCCACATTTTATAGTTGATGCAGAGGTTAAATGACTTATTCAGGCTCACACGGTTAATAATTATATAAGGTCAAATTTGAACCCAGATTTCCTGACTCCACTTCTAATGTAGTAGACCCCAGAAATAATGAAAGTGGGAAATGGAGCAGGACACAGAAAACCCAGAAATTTTAGGGGACAAATGAAGGATTCCTCTAACTCAGTCTGGCCAGAGAAGACCATCCTGGATGACTACCGATAACCAGATAAAGATGACAGACATGTTCCAACCTTATATCTGTACATCTAATGATAAACAACTTCTTCAACCTCCAACTCTTCCTCCAGTCACCTTCCCTGGCCAGTCACAAGGTCAACCTCAGGCTCCCTTCCCCCCAAATTACCCATCCTTGAGGTCTCATGCCCACCCCAAAACCTTCCCAAAATCAGTGGAGTCACCACCTCCAGCCCTCCCCCCACAAAATCACCTGTAAGTCCCATGCCTCTTGCCCCCACCTTTTTTTTGTCAAGTACTCAGCCCTCCCATAAAACCAATAAGAACCCCACTTTTTGTTTCTTTAGGCAGGCAGAATCCCACCAGAGAGCTGCCTCCCAGCCATCATTCTCCCTAATAAACTTTTTAAAAATTTTATTGGGGTACCTTTGTAAAGCTTTAGGGGGGAAATCTTCAGGAATCAGAATAGCTTTCCCCATAATACAAGGACCCTAGAAGGGAAAGAATCAGTTTTAGAGCACCTACTATGTGCCAAGCACTTAAAAAATATTGTCTCATTTCATCCTCACAGCAACCTTAGGACATAGGTGCTCTCATTATCTCCATTTTACAGTTGATGCAGACAGGGGTTAAGTGACCTGCCCGGGGTCTCACAGCTAATACCTGTCTGGGACCAAATTTGAACTCCAGTGAGCCACTTGGATGCTTCTGTCACTAAGTGCTCCCCTCACAACAACCCTATGAGGTAGATGGTAGAAGTATTACCATCCACATTTTACAGATGAGGAAGCTGAAATGCAGAGAAATTAAATGACTAGACTAGAGACACACAGTTATGTCTGAGGCAGAATTTGGACCTAAATCCTCTGTTTCTAAATCTACCACTCTTTCTACTCTACCCTGTTGGGTCTTATAATCTCTGAGATCTCTTCCAACCAAGATTAAAACCTTGGTGTCCTGATATCTCATCTGACGCGCTTTCTGCTGCACCAGCTGTCTCTACCCCACTTCACCCCCTAGCATTATTCCTATAAACATGTTCAAATAGGTGGAAGAGACTATAGGGAATTGTGCCTGGGTGCTAACACACATAAGTCCTGGAAGCCATGGGCAGGTGGAAGAAATCATTCTTGAAATGGTGTTTCAAAGAGATCTCCAGGAGACAAAACTCTGCTTGTAGGATCGTAGACTATATCCATGAGATAGATTTTAGAGGTGATCTAACATAACCCCCTCACTTTAAAAAATGAAGGAAGTAAGACCCCCCAAAGTACAATGATTTGCTTGAGGTCAAACAATAACTCCAAATATTATGTTTTATGACATTTATTAATAATCACTAGAAGTAAAGGAATAAAAAGGTAATTATCTAACAAAATAAAATCATGTGTCCAAGCTAATCTACTTGCTTAAAAGGTCCACTCCACCAAAGCCATCACAGGAAGGAAAGCACTAGCCAATTTATCTCCTATCTACGTCAGCACACAATGACAGGAAGTGAGTGGGGTTCTGGGAATTGTAGTTTTGCTTGGGATTGTGGTCTTGCTGGGTCATAGCTTTAGGGTAACAGATTCTAATTTCATAGCTGGCAACAAGCATTGATAGAATATAGTCAGTCATTTATAAGCTATGCATTGAAGACTAAGAAAAGGGATCATCCCATCAAAAAATATTTTCATAGACCTACCGGAGTGGGTGAACATGCCCATTAAGTTAGTTAAGTGTGAAAACCACCAGCAAGATTATCTGCCATTTACACTTTATTTTAGATAAGATCGAAATGGATATACAACCTACACATAAAGGGAGAGATTATAAACAAATTGGAACAGAGAACATACTACCTGTCAGATTTATGGATAGGAGAAGAATTTAGGAATAAACAAGAGATAGAAAGCATTGTTAAATGTAAAATACATTAAATTCAAAAGGTTTTGTACAAATAAAACTAATGTAGCCAAAATTAGAAGGAAAGCAATAAGTTGGGAGGAAAAAACTAATAGAGAGTTTCAGAAGAGATTGATAGAAGTCTCATATCTAAAAGAGATAATTTTGTCAAATATTTAAGAATATAAGGCATCCTCCAATTTCTACATGGTCAAAAGATATGAGTAGACAGTTTTTGGATGAAGAAGTCAAAGCTCTATATAACTGTATGAAAATACACTCTAAATCATTTGATTAGAAGAAATTCAAATAAAAACAACAGACATCATCTTACACCTATCAGACTGGCTAAAATGATAAAAGAGCAAAATAACAAACGTTGGAGGGGATATGGGGAAATGGGGACACTTATACATTATTAGTGGAACTGTGAACTGTTCCAAACATTTTGAAGAGCAATCTGGAATTATACTCAAAGAATTATAAAACTGTGTATACCTTTTAATCCAGCAATACCACTATAAGGTTAATTTCCTAAGGGAATCAAGGAAATCTATCCACTATACTACCTAACTGCCTAGGATAGCCACTAGATCTGTAATTTCATTGGCCTATGGGACTTCTGGCTGAGGAAACTCCTTCTGCCAGTGCTGATTGGCACTTTCTCTTCAATGTAGGAAGGTGGCTCAGTGGATAGAGTGCCAAGCCTATAGTCAGGAAGACCTGAATTCAAATACAAGCTCAGACACTAGCTGTGGGATGCTGGCAAGTCACTTAATCCTCTGTCTCCATTTCATCATCTGGCCAAATGAGCTGAAGAAGAAAATAGCAAATTTTTTGCCAAAAAAAAAATCCAGATGGGGTCACAAAGAATCAGTCACAAATTAAAAATGGCTGATCTTAGTTCTGAGATGTGTTCCTTAACTACTACACAATGTTGCTTCTCAGGGAAGGATCTAGAAAATTCTTAAACCTTCCTAAAACTCCACTAAACAGTGGAGTATCACAGTAGGACTTCTCCAACATTAAGGGGCCAGCATGAGGGTCCTGGTTCTATGGGAGGTGGAGGGAAGATGCTAGAGTGAAGGAGCGGCAACAAAAAAGGGGGATGGAGGAAAAAAATCATATAGTTTCACAGTTTTGCCTGGGTTTCAATAATACAAGTTATTTAAGAGCATCCTATCTTTAAAACGTGGCTTCCCAAACTTGTAGATTCTCTCCTGACCTATTGACTAAAAAAAAGGGTCATTGCTGACTGTCCTAAGGTTCCAGACAGGAACAGCAGATCAGCTCAATGTTAGTTTTATAACCGGATTTGCCCTACCTCGGGTCAGGCATCATTTTCTCCTTAGTGATTGTTTCTGGGAGGTGACACCGAGATGTTCCCATTGCCCCAGTCACAATTCTTACAACATTCAATTACCCGGGTTTATTAGGCCCTTTGCAGCTACTTTATTGCTCTCTCCCCATAGTGACCCTAATCTCCAGCTCTCCTCCTCCTGCTTTCTCCAGGGTTATTGCTCGTCAGAGAAAAGGTCACTACAGACTCAAACTGAAAATAAGAGAAAGGCAGCAGAAGACCAAGTTCAGGCTCTAAAGTCCATTCCCATCAGTCACCTCACTTAAATGTAAATGAAGATGGATGAAAGGGGCTGCTGTACTTGCTGTTCCTATAACCTCTTGCTTATTCCTCCTGCCAAGCTGCCTGTTTCTAAACCCAATTGTCAGAAAAACAATCAATCATTCGACAAATATGCCTTGAACTCTGTTTTGGGGCAGTGTGGCATAATGCATGGTATGCTGGATTTGGAGCAGGGAAGACACAGGTTCAGATCCTACCTCTGACATTTACTAACTATGAAACTCTATTTTTGTGATTGTTCAGTCATTTCAGTCCTGTCTGACTCTTCATGACCCTATTTGAGGTTTCTTTGACAAAGATACTGGAATGCTTCGTCATTTCCTTCTCCAGATCATTGTATAGATGAGGAAACTGAGGCAAATAGGGTTAAATGACATAAACAGTAATAGACAAAATTCATCCTAAAAATGCTAAAGCTCATCCACCACAACCATATGACAAAGAAACCCCACTAAAATCCTGACCTGTATAAAAATCCCCTATAGGGTCAAACATCTCAACATTAAGTGTCTGAGGTTGTATTTGAACTCAAGTCTTCCTGACTCTGTCTGGCACTTTATTTACTGTGCTATTTACTGTGCCTCCTGGCTGCCCATGCAACCCAAAATAATTGTGTAAAAATTCTGAACCTTAGTTCTGTCATCTGTAAAAAAGGAGTCCATGATCAAATGAGCTGATACATGTAAAGATCTTTGCGAAACTGTTAAATGCTGGATAAATATGGCTATTGTTACAGGGTACTGTCCTAGGAACCATGGTTGATCTCAAAAAGTATAAGATATGGGCAAGGATGCCCACAAGAAACCTAAAAGTCCATTTGGAAAATAAAATATAAAACACACAGAATTTAAAAGCAATACAAATATTCTATGACCCAGAAATCCTACTGAGGGGCGCATACTCCAAGGAGGTAAAGACAGAAAAAAGTCACCATGTATACCAAAATATTCATTGCAGGACTTTTTGTAGGAGTGAAAAACTGTGAAGAAAATGGGTGCTAATTAATTGGAGAATAGCAGAACAAACTCTTGTATAAAATATAATGGAATATTATTGTAGCATAAGAAAAAAATTAATATGAGGAATGCAGAGAAAGATGGGAAGACTTGTGGGAAATGATGCAGAATGAAGAAGTAGAACCAGGAAAACAATTCCTGCAATAATTCAAATGAAAAGAAAATTAAAGTGAAGTGACTACAAGGAATATAATAATGCAAATGAACATTAAAACAAGCTGAAGGTTGTATAATTTTGATGACTCCTCTTGGAACTGGAACAGAGATAAGAAAAATGCACCCCTTTCATTTTCTTGAGAGACAGAGCCGGTAAGGATGGGTGAGAGAGAAATATTGTGGTTGCCATCAGTAATGAGCCTTCTGTTAGTGTACTTTGCTTAGTTGTTTTTCCTTTTTAAAAGTGAAGAAGATTCACTAGGGGTTGGGGTGCAGTGTCTGAAAATAATTGATTTAAAGTCAAGAGATCTAAATAAAACTTAAAGAAAAACTTAGAAAAAAATCTAAAAGTTATTGTTATGTTAGAGACTCCCTCAAAGCACAAATGGTCAATTAAAAATTAATCCCTGAAAATCAAGAGATTTTCTCCTTTGCTTGACTCATTGCCCCCTCGCCCAGAAAATATGAGAGTGCTTGTCTAATACCACTTCATGCTCCATCATGCAGAACAGCATTATTAAAGTGGTAAAAACGAAACAGAAATCTTTGAATGAAGTCTTGGAAACAAAAGTTTCCCTCTGATAAGCCGCCCTCTCCCAAAGATCAGACTAGTCCAGATCCTGGACAGGTTGCTTCTTCTTTGGTTCTTTAAAGCTCCCAACAGGCACCATCAGATTTCACTCCTCATCACAGCTCCTCTAATACTTCTAGGCTATTCTCAGAAGCCAGCATCAAAATGCTCTTCCAACCTAGCCTGGTTGTTGTCTTTGGCCAGGACAATGGGGAATACCCCTAGAATCTGGTAGGAGATATGGTTTTAGTGAAGCCATGCCTGACTAAGGACTTCTTTTGAATAAGAATAGTTCCCTTTGATACTATCCACTTGACTCTTGTCTCAAAAAAAAATCTGATCCAGGGAATAGATACCCCACCAAGCTTTACTTCTAAGGGAGTCCTAGTCGCCCATGGAAAGCTCAGATATGGTGGCCAAAAAAAAATGTCAACATTCTTACTCCCTCTGACAGTAGGAAAGTGTGTCCCCTGCCCAAAAAGTTGTTACTGAACCACTTCAGTCATGCCCAACTCTTCATGATGCTATTTGGTGGTTTTCTGGGCAAAGATACTGAAATGATTTGCCATTTCCTTTTCCAACTTATTTTACAGATGAGGAACTATGGCAAACAGGGTTAAATGACTTGCCCAGGGTCACGCAGCTTGCAAGCATCTGAGGCTCAAAACAGCACTCCACACTTAGTCAGGATATTACAAAATATACCAACTTTAATTTATTCAGTAAGCATTTATTAGGCATCTATTATATTCTGGCACTGGAGCCACAAAGATGAAAATGAACTAGTTCTTACCCAATAGAAGTTTTTTTGTTTTGTTTTGTTTTTTAAACCCTTACCTTCCATCTTGGAGTCAATACAGTATGTTGGCACCAAGGCAGAAGAGTGGTAAGGGTAGGCAAAGGGGGTCAAGTGACTTGCCCAGGGTCACACAGCTGGGAAGTGTCTGAGGTCAGATTTGAACCCAGGACCTCCCTTCTCTAGGCTTGGCTCTCAATCTACTGGTGCTTTAAGGTTTGCAGAGTACAATAGATATGTTAACTCATTTAATACTCAAAACAACCCTGGGAAGGAGGTTGTTATTACCCCCATTTTACAGATGAGAAAACTGAGACAAAGAAAGGTTAAGCAACTGTCCCAGGCTTACAAAACTAGTACATGTCTGAGGCAGGACTTGAACTTGAGCTTGTGTAGGTGGGTTCAGATAGGATCTGAACTAGTGAGATGAGTGGATCTGAATAGAGAGAGGGATAAATGCGAGAGATGTCATCAGAGAAAAAAGCTGGAAAGAACTTAATTTTTTTGTAATTTTATTTTTCCTCAATTACATGTAAAAATAGTTTCCAACATTTTTCAAAGAATATTGAGTTTCAAATTCTCTCTCTCCCTCCTTCCCCCCAAAACCTCCTATCCATCTTGAGATGGTAAGCAATCTCATACACGTTTTACATGCACAATCATGTAAAACATTTCCCCCTATTAATCCTTTTGTGGAAGGAAAGTCAAGTAGAAAAAAAAATTAAGTGAAAAAATTTGCTTTTGTCTGGATTCAGACTCAGTTCTTTTTCTTTGGAAGTAAATGGCATTTTTTTTTTATCATGAGTCCTTTGGGATGGTTTTGGATCATTGTATTGCTGAGAGTAGCTTTTATTCACAGTCATTTGTTCATTGTAATAGTATTCCTATCACCCATCCTATGATGTTCTCCTGGTTCTGTTTATTTCACTCTGATTCAGTTCATGCAAATCTTTCTAGGTTTTTCTAAGCTCCTCCTGCTTGCCGTTTCTTATGAAAAACTGGAAAGAACTTTAAGATCATGTGGTCCATTTCCTCTCATTTTACTGAAAGGTGAGGCCCACTCCTCTTTTGACTTCCTTCAAAGCTCAACTCAAACATTACCTCCTACATTAAATTTCCCCAAATGCCCCAAGTGGTGAATGCCTACCCTCACCTGAAATTACTCTGTACTAATATTGTATATATTTTATGCATAGCTACATGTATACATGTTGGTTTCTGCAAGCAGAATGTAAACTCCCTGAGGGCTAGGAACTGGTTAGTTGTTTTTTTGTTTTGTTTTATTTTTTGTTTTCACATTCTCAGAACCAGATATAGTGCCTGGAACATAGTAATTCCTTAACAAATGCTAGTTGATGGATTGGTTATCTAAGGGGACACAGGTATTGTCAGAGTTAGGGTTTAAGATCAGATCCTCAAAACCAGTAATATTTCCACTGAACTACAGAAAGTTTCTTTAGCAGAGTAATAGGTATCAGGTTTGAGGCAGTTAGGTAGCTCAGTGGATAGATTGCTAGGCCTGGAATCAGCAGGGCTCATCTTTTTAAGTTCAAATCCAGCCTCAGACACTCACTAACTGTGTGATCTTGGACAAATCACTTAACCTTGAAGTACCTTAATCTGCTGGAGAAGGAAATAGCAAACCCATTCCAGTATCTCTGCCAAGAGAACTTCATGGGATTAAAGTAGGCGATGAGGAGATTAAACTATCACTCTTTGCAGAAGATATATGATGGTCTACCTAAAGAATCCTAGAAAATCAATTAAAAGCTAGTGGAAATATTCAACAACTTTAGCAAAATTTCAGTATATAAAATAAACCCACAAATGTCATCAGCATTTTTATATATTTCCAACCCAAACCAGCAGAAAGAGTTAGAAAGAGAAATTCCATTTAAAATCAACCTAGACAAAATAACATATTTAGGAATCTATTTGCCAAGACAAACACAGGAATTATATGAACACAACTACAAAATACTTTCCACACAATTAAAAATAGATCTAAATAATTGGAAAAACATTAATTGCTCATGGTTAGGATGAGCTAATATAACAAAAATGACAATTCTACCCAAATGAATTTACTTATTCAGTGCCATAACTATCAAACTACCAAGAAACTTTTTTATAGAATTAGAAGAAATTATAACAAAGTTCATCTGGAAGAACACAAGATCAAGAATATCAAGGGAACTATTGAAAAAAAAATGTGAAGGATGGAGCCTAGCAGTATTAGACCTTAAACTGTACTAGAAAGTGTGGTCATCAAAACAATATGGTACTGGCTAAGCGGTAGAAGGGAGGATCAATGGACTAGGGGTAAACAACTTCAGCAAGATAGTGTAAGATAAACCCAAAGATCCCAGCTTTTGGGACAAGAGCCTACTATTTGACAAAACTATTGGGATAATTGGAAAATAGTATGGGAGAGATTAGGTTTAGATCAATGTCTCACATTATATACCAAGATAAATTTAGAATGGATAAATGACTTAAATATAAAGAGGGAAATTATAAGTAAATTATAAGAAAATAATAAGATGGTTGTGATGAGTAGATTGAAAATTAATTATGGAGGATTTTAAATGACAGAGAAAAAAATGAGAAAGACAATACTGAGAACCATCAAGATCCCTGTAACTTTTGCTTCCCTTTACCCAATATTATTGGGATTTAAGAAACAACCTCTAGTTTTGTGTAGAGAACCACCACAGGTGACATTCCTTGGGCCCCTTTGATTCTGACAAAGGAAAAGAAAGAGAGACTAAAAGGAGGACTCCGATTTAGACAAAACAAGAAAAATGTTTCTAAGTCAGGGGTCCTTCATTTGAGGTCTGCTAAAATATTTTGAAACTATGTTTCATCATAATTGGTGTAAGGATGGTATTCGTGCAAGGGGGATGGGACAAAAGGAGCCAGAGAAGGAGTGACTAACAGTTAGTGACAGGGGAATTCTGGGTAATTCTCCAGAGGAGGAGGAAAGAGGAAGGAATCCCACCCTTACATTGGTTCCTTTTGTAATCCTATGCATTTTATTTTGTGTTTAAAAACGTCATTCTAAAAAAGGAATCCATAAGCTTCATTAGACTGCCAAAAGGGTCCAGGCCTCAAAAAACCTACAAACGCCTGCTTTAAGACTGATCCTGCCTTGAATATGTGGCTTGCTGCCAATGAATTGCTGTTTCCTCTCAAGTGTGAGTTAAAAATTTTTAAATCTCCTCTCCTTGGCCCAGCTCCTTTTCTTACCCTCTATCTCACCTCAAAACTAAACTAACATCTGGTTACTGCTGGCTGGGTACCAGATAAGCTGAGAGCTCAGTTATCAGTCAACAACATCTATTACATACGTGTCACAAACTTGTATCCCTGTGAGTAAGGGTGCAGGGATGCCTATGATTTAGATATAATAGGATTGAAGATTTAGAGCTGAGGGGAACCTTAGAGGCCAAATAGTCCAACTTCCTTATTTTAAAAATTCAGTGAATTGCCCAAGCTCACACAGGTCATAAGTAATAGAGCTGGGATTTGGATCCTAAGGTCCTCCAATTCCAAATCTAACGCTCTTTCCACTACCCTATACTTAGAACAACTGACATTTGCACAGGGTGTCTCAAAAGTTTGGGGGCGGCTAATAGGTAGCTCAGTGGATAGAGAGCCAGACCTGGAGATGAGAGGTTCTGGGTTCAAATTTGACCTCAGATTATTTTCTAGCTGTATGACCCTGGGCAAGTCATTCAACACCCATTGCCTGGTCCTTCCCACTCTTCTGCCTTAGGACTGATAAATAGTATAGATTCTAAGACAAAAAGTAAGGGTTAAAAAAAAAAGTCGTGCAGCTTTAAGTGGTTTCAATTGCACTAAGACTTTTGGGATGCTCTGATTAATTCTTTAAATTTGACAAAATGTTTTACACATGTTACGTCATTTAAGTCTCATAGCAACTCTGTGAGTTAGGTGCTTCAGAACTATTATCCTCATTTTACAGAAGAGAAAACTCAGGATTATAGGCATTAAATAACTTCCCCATTGTCATAGATTAATAGCATCTAACACAGAGCATGGCACATAGCAAGTTCTTAATAAATGTTTATGAATTGATTAACTATCAAAGATAGATTTTAAAACCAGATCTTTCCTCACTCCAAGTCCAGCTCTCTTTCCACTACATTCCATTGCCTCCAATGGATATTACCCATATAAAACCTAGTCACTGCATTGATAATCAGTTTTCTCCTATTGGTATTTATCTTCCTATATTTTTAAACTTTTTGGTGCATTTTCATCCAATTTGTCTTTTGTCATTTTTTAAACCTATACCTTCTGTCTTAGAATCAGTATCTAAGCTAAGTATCAGTTCCAAGACTCAAAAAGTGGTAGAAGTTAGGCAATGGGGATTAAGTGACTTGCCCAGGTTCACACAGCTAGGAAGTGACTGAGACCAAATATAAAACCAGGACCTCTCATCTCTGTGCTCTCTTCTCATCCAACTTGTAATAAGAGTGCCTCCTTTTTGCCCGAGATTGTGAAAATGAAGATAATGGGTAAAACCACCCTTAAATTAATGTTTAAATGCCTCACACACACCCCAAACACTTACACATACACACACAGCAAAAAGGTAAAGACCTTCACTTGAGACTTAACTTCATTCAGCCTCCTTGTTCATCCACCTTTTTTATTGGAACTACCAGAGGAAGTGATTTTTTTCCCTGGAACAACAAAACAGTAGCAAGTATTGTGAAATGAGAACTGGCTTTAGGGTCTGGAGACCTAATTTGTAATCCCAGATCTGATAGTCCATGACTGTGTGATTTTAGGTAAATTGTTTAACCTCTCTAGACTTCAATTTATTTATCTATAGCCTACTATATTTAAGATAAGATAGGTGGTTAGAGCAGGAGTTGATGAACTTGGTTATTTAAAACATATATTGATAACTATTTCAATAGAATTGATTTCTTTTGTAATTCTGGGTAATTTTTTAAAGAACCTTTACCTTCCACCTTAGAATCAATACTGTGCCCTATGTCAAGATAAATTCAAAATGGGTAAAGAACTTAAATATAAAGAGCGAAATCATAAATAAATTAGGTGAACATAGAATGGTATGCCTGTCATATCTGTGGGAAAGGAAGGAATTTAAGACAAAGCAAAAGAGAACATTACAAAATGTAAAATGAATGACTTTGATTATATCAAATTTAAAAGGTTTTGTAAAAACGAAACCAATGCAACCAAAATTAGAAAGAAAGCAACAAACTGGGGAAAAAATTTATAACAAAATTCTCTGACAAAGGTTTAATTTCTCAAATATATAACGAACTAAGTCAAATTTACAAAAAATCAAACCATTCCCCAATTGACAAATGGGCAAGGGATATGAATAGGCAGTTTTCAGATGAAGAAATCAAAACTATCAATAATCACATGAAAAAGCATTTTAAATCCCTTCTGATTAAAAAAATGCAAATCAAAACCACCTCACACTTAGCAGACTAGCCAATACAGCAGCAAAGAAAAGTGATAAATGTTGGAGGGGATGTAGCAAAATTGGGACACTAATACACTGCTGGTGCAATTGTGAATTGGTCCAATCATTCTGGAGGGCAATTTGGAACTATGCCCAAAGGTTTTTAAAAATGTGATCCAACCATACCACTGCTGGGTTTGTACCCCAAAGAGATAATAAGGAAAAATACTTGTACAAAAATATTTTATAGCCATACTCTTTGTAGTGACAAAAAAACTGGAAAATGAGAGAGTGTTTATCAATTGTGGAATGGTTGAATAAATTGTGGTATCTGATGGTGATGGAATACTATTGTGTTGAAAGGAATGATGAACTGGAGGAATTCTATGTGAACTAGAAAGACTTCCAGGAATTGATGCAGAGCGAAAGGAGCACAACCAGGAGAACCTTATATACATGGTACAATCGAATGTAACAGACTTTTCTACTAGCAGCAATGCAATGAACCAGGACATCCAGAGGAACTCATGAGAAAGAATGCTATCTACATCCAGAGAAAGAACTGTGGGTGCAGAAATGTAGAAGGAAACATATGATCAATCACATGGGTTCTATGGGGATGTGATTGGGGATGTAAACTCTAAATGATCCCTATATTGCAAATATTAATAATATGGAAAAAAGATTTTGAACAATGATACATGTATAACCCAGGGGAATGGCTTGTCAGCTCCAGGAGGGAGGGAGGGAAGAAGGATGGGGAAAATCATGAATCATATAACCATGGAAAAATATTTGAGAGAGAGAGAGAGAGAGAGAGAGAGAGAGAGAGAGAGAGAGAGAGAGAGAGAGAGGGAATCAATACGTTGTACTGGTTCTAAGGCAGAAGCGTGGTTAGGGCTAGGCAATGGAGGGGGGGGTGGTGTTAATTGACTTAGCCAGGATCACACAGCTAGGAAGTATCTGAGGTCAGATTTGAACCCAGGACCTCCTGTCTCTAGGTCTGACTCTCAATCCACTGAGCTGTATGTATTTTATTTTATGTATTTAAAAACATTATCCTAAGGAAGTTTCACTAAAGAGCCAAAGAGATCCATGACACACAAAAAGTTAAGAACTTCTGGACTAGAAGATCCCTAAAGGTCTTTCCAACTCTAAATCCTATTGTTTTGTTCAATCTCTATTCACAGTCAATAAACATTCATTAAGTACCAGCTCTATGCTAGGAACTGAACTTGCTTTGTATTTTGTGTTTACTTTGTCCAACTACATGTGAATAAATCTGACAATCTAAGAGAAATAGATGAATATTTAAAGAAATATTAAGTATCCAAATTAACAGAAGAGAACATAAAATACTTAAAAAATGACATTTCAGAGAAAGAAATGGAACAATTCATCTATGAATTCCCAAAGAAAAAATCTCCAGGGCCAGATGGATTCAAAGTGAATTATACCAAACATTCAAAGAACAATTAACTCTGATACTATATGAACTATTTGGAAAAATGGGTGAAGAAGGAATTCTACCAAATTCCTTTTATGACATAAATACCTAAATACCTAGATAAATCAGGAAGAGAAAAAAGCAGAGAAGAAAAATTATAGACCAATCTCCCTAATGAATATTGATATAAAAATCTTAAATAAAATGCTAACAAGGAGATTATAGCAATATATCATGAGGATCATACCCTATGACCAGGTGGGTTTTATACAAGGAATGCAGGGATGATTTAATATTAGGAAAACTAGTAGCATAATTGACCATTTCAATAACAAAACCAACAGAAACCATATGATTATCTCAATAAATGCAGAAAAAAGCCTTTGAAAAAATATGACACCCATTCCTTATGAAAACATTAGAGAACATTAGAATAAATGGAGCTTTTAAAAAAATTATAAACAGCATCTATCTTGAACCATCAGCAAGCATTATCTGTAATGGAGATAAGCTGGAAGCCTTCCCAATAAGATCAGGGGTGAAGCAAGGTGAAGGGGTGAAGCATTATTGCCTCTGCTATACAATATTGTACTGGAAATGCTTGCTATAGCAATAAGAGAAGAAAAAGAAATTGAAGGAATTAAAATAGGCATTGAGAAAACAAAGTTATCACTTTTTGCAGATGATATGATGGTTTTCTAAGAGAATCCCATAGAATCAACAAAAAAACTAGCTGAAACAATTAACAACTTTAGTAAAGTTGCAGGATATAAAATAAACCCACATAAATCATCAGCATTTCTATATACCACCAACAAAGTCCAACAGCTAGAGATAGAGAAATTCCATTCAAAATAACTGAAGATAATATAAAATACTTGGGAGGAAACTTACCCAAACAAACCCAGCAACCATATGAAGACAAGCATAAAATACTCTATGTACAAAAAAAAGTCAAAACTAAATAACTGGAAAAACATTAATTGCTCATGTGTAGGCCAAGCAAATATAATAAAAATGGCAATTCTGCCTAAATTCATTTACCTATTCAGTGCTATACCCACCCAACTTCCAAAAAGTTATTTCAGAGTTAAAAAATAGTAACAAAATTCATCTAGAAGAACAAAAGGTCAAGCACATTAAGGGATTTAATGGAAAAAAATACAAAAGATGTAAGCCTAGTTGACTAGTCTCAAACTGAACTATAAAGCATTTAATCCTCAAAACAATCTGGTATGGCTAAGAAATAGAGAGGTGGACAAATTGAATGCATTAGATAATAAACACACAGCAGTAAATGATTAGTATTCGATAAACCTAAAGATCCAAGCTTTTGGGAGAAAAACTCACCATTTGACAAAAACTGCTGGGAAAATTTGAAAACAATAGGGCAGATAGTAGGCACAGGCCAACATTTCAAACCATAATTCAAGAAAAAATAAAAATGGACACGCAATCTTGAAACTTCAAGAGTGATAACCTAAACAAATTAAGGGAACACAGACTGATTTACCTGTCAGACCTGTGGGTAAGGGAAGAATTTATGACAAATAAGATGTAGAAAACATTATGAAAAATAAAACAGTAATTTTGATTACATTAAATGTGACCGTTTTTGTACAACAAAAGCAATGCAACCAAGATTAGAAGGGAATCATATAACTAGGGGAAAATTTTTATCACAAGTATCTCTGACAAAAGCCTCATTTCTCAAGTACATAGAGAACTGAAGTAAATTTATAAGAATATAACTCATTGTCCAATTGATAAATGATAAAAGGATATGAATAGGTCATTCTCGGATGAAGAAATAAAAAATATTGATAGTCATATGAAAAAATTTTCCAAATCACTATTGTGTAGAGAAATGCAAATTTTTAAAAGTCTGAGATACTACCTCACACCTATCAGATTGGTTAATATGAAAAAAAAGGGAAAATGATAAATGCTAGAGAAGATGTGGAAATTTTGGTATATGAATACATTGTGGGTAGAGCTGTGAACTAGTACAACCATTTTGGAAAACAATTTGGAGCTATACCCAAAAGCCTATAAAACTGTGCATACTCTTTGACTCTGTAATACCACTACTAGATATTATCCCAAAGAAGTCAGAGAAAAAGGAAAAATACCTACAAAAAAATTTTAGCAGCTTTCTTTGTGGTGGCAAAAAAATTGGAGACTGAAGGGATGTCCATCAATTGGAGAATGACTGAACAAGTTGTAGTATATGGTTGTAATGGAATACTATTGTGCCAATAGACAGCACAAATGGAATGATTTCAGAAAAAAATGGAATAATTTGTATGAACTGATGGAAAGTGAAATGAGTAGCACCAGGAGAACATTGTAGATAGTAACAGAAATATTGTACAATGACCAATTGTGAAGGACTAAACTATCAGTTAGCATTGCAAGGGCACAAGATAATCCAGGGGTCTCATGATGAAAAATGCTGTCCATAGCCATACAAGGAACCCTCAGAGTATGTAAACAAATGGAATCATACCATTTCTTGACATTTCCTTCATGAGTTTTTTCTTATACACGTGATATATGTCTTCTTTCATAACATAAGGAATAAGGAATTTGTATTGTATGACAACATGGGACTAACCTGTATTGTTTACTGATTGGGGAAAGAAGAAAAGAATTTTAATTACGAAAGGTCAGAAATCAATTGTTAAACATTATTTTTACATTTAATTGGGGGGGAAGGAATAGAAAATGCAAAAAAATAAACAAACAAATATGTATTAAGTACCTGCTATGTGCCAGGAGCTATGTTAAGTTCCAGGGCTAAGAAGAAATGTAAAAGATAGTCCATGCCCTCAAGGGCAGTCTAATGGGGAAGAAGACAAGAAAATAACTATGTACAAACAAGCTATATACAAGATTAATTGGAAATAACCAATAGAGAAATAACCAATAGATTTAGCTGTAGATGTGGGTGGATATAGATATAGAAATAGATTTAGATAAAGGCAAATAAAGGTATAGTTAAAGATAGGACAACTAGGTGGCACATTTGATAAAGAGCCAGGACTAGATCTTCCTGAGCTCAAATCTGGGGCTTCAGAAGTCCCTTGTTTGCCTTAGTTTCCTCCTCCGTAAAATGAACTGGAGAAGGAAATGGCAAAGCACTCTTTGCCCAGAAAACCCCAAATGGAGTCACACAGTCAGACACCAACCACTAAAAGGACTGAAGAACAATAATAAACTATATCTATAGATATAAATATGGATTCACTTTGGGGAGAGGCCAAAGTATGCCCCAGACTCAAGATATCCTTCACCCTTAATATCCCAGGACATCTGGGCAAATTCTGCATTTAATCTATGTATTTTTTGTATTCTTATATAGATACATTTGTTTCCTCCATGGAATATAAGCTACTTGAGAGCAGGGAGTGTTCTTTTTGACTTTGTATCTCCTTGGTCTATTGCCAGAGTTTAGTTTAAGCCCCAGGGAGCCCTGAATGCAGTATATCTTAGATGGAAAATCACCTTTCTTCTATAGAAATCGAATGACTTTTGTCTTTCATTTTGAGAAAAAGGCAAAGTCCTTGAGGTCTTTGCAGCCTTAGGATCTGACATATATTAAGTGTTTCCCAAATGCTTGTTACTTTCTGGGCAAATTTTTCACTGGGGTCCTTTGTTAGTCAGGAATCTGTCCGAGGGTGGGAATGGGGGGCAAAATTAGATCCAGCTCTGGTAGAGGCCCTTCCCATCACCACCCTCCACGACTGGTCTGGTATCGACACCGGCAACTCTATCTGGATTTATGACTTTGGGGCTGAAACAGACTCTCTAACCTCTCCTGTTAGAGAATTGCACAGTCCTTTGCTGTCTTCCCATTCCCAAGGGGCACATCGTGACTATCCTGCTCCTTCTCCAGCAGCAAGATTAAGTTGCTTGAGAAAATCGAGAGTTTCAGATTTTTTTTTTTAAAGAAAAGGGAAAAAAGCCCACAACACAAAACCTGTACCTAGAAAAGGTTCTGTGCTCCTGTTAGTGAATGTAAACCAATCCCCCAGTGGAAGGCCAGCCTGCCTTTTTCTCAGAACAAAGGACAAAAATCATTCAATTTCTATAAAAGAAAGGTGACTTTTGATCTGAGATACATTGCGCGTGGGGCTCCCGGTGTCTTGTCTGTGCCTTTGTCCTTAAGCTGAAGGTAGCTCCCTCTTATTTTCTAGGAAACAGCTCGCTTTCCTGTTGAGTCAAACTAGCAGGTCTTACCAGAAAGAACGTGTTCCCTGTGGGTTAAGGCTCACATGGATACTGCTGTGATTGCCGGCGTGCATTTAAAACAGAACACGGGGCCTGCTGGAATATCAGTCCGCCTTTCAAAAGAAAGGGTTATGCAAAGACCATACAAACTAGAGCAGGTCTTATATGGCAAAGGAAGCCTACGATTAAACCGTAGCCTCAGTCCTTAGGGGACAGGCTATTGTTATTTTCCACGTGGAGAAAGATTATTATCGGCTGTTAGTCTTTGGTTCCCAGGGTTTATACTTTGGGGAAGGAGGGGCAGTTTATTGTGTGAAAAAGGAGGTATTTGAAAAGAGGAGCCTCCTGTGGAATGAGGAGTGTAATGGAGAGAATGCTGGCTGGACCTGGAAGTGGAGAAGATCTGAGTCTGATCCCTCTTTGGTTACTTAACTTGCTGTATGATCCTGGGCAAGAAAGAAGCTTCTCTGGGCCTTCTTTTGCTTTTCTATAAAATGTCTGGGCCAGACTCCATGATCTCAAGGTCCTTTCCAGCTCTATATCTATGATCCTCTGGTCTAAGTGGACCTCTTTTATAAAACAAGGGGATTAGATGAGATGGCTCTTATGTTTTTTTCCAAGTTTAAATCTATAGTTTTTTTTAACTAATTTTTTTATTTTAAAGTATTTTTCCATGTTTACCTGATTTATTTTCTTTCCCTTCCCTTTTCCCTCTCCCCTCCCAGAGCCAACATGCAACTCCATTGGGTTGTACAAATGTTATCACTTGACACCTATTTCCATATTATTCGTTTTTGCTATAAAGTGCAACTATTATTTATGAGATCTAGATTTCTTATTAACAAGTTGTGTGACTGTGAGTAAGATCCTTAGCCTCTCAAGGCCTTGGTTTCCTCATTTGTAAAATAAGAGTGGTTAAGGGAGGGTGGGCAGCTGGGTAGCTCAGTGGATTGAGAGCCAGGCCTAGAGATGGGAGGTCCTAGGTTCAAATCTGGATTCAGATACTTCCTAACTGTGTGACCCTGGGCCAGTTACTCAACCCCCATTGCCTAGCCCTTACTGTTCTTCTGCCTTGGAACCAATACAGGGAAGATAAGGGTTAAAAAAAAAAAAATATAGCTAGTTGGTGCAGTGGATAGAGCACTGGGGTTAGAGTCAGAATGATTCCACTTTCTGAGTTCAAATCTGGCCTCAGACACTTACTAGCTGTGTAACTTGGGCAAGTCCCTAAACTTTGTCTTGGTTCCTTATCTGTCAAATAAACCGGAAAAGGAAATGGCCAACCAGTCCAGTATATTTGCCAAGAAAATGCCAAATGGGGTCACAAAGAGTGGACATGACTGAAACAAGTGAATAACAAAAGGGTTGAGACTACTAAGTAGTTGGATGACTCTGGGCTTGTTCTTTAATCTCTCAAGACCTTGGCTTAGGCTAAATTATCTCTAAGGCCTCTTCAAACCCTGATAATTTGGTAATAGGTTTCAGAGTAGAAGGTCCTTTGTTCCAATTATGATTCAAACGACTAGAACCTTTGTGACTTTGGCAAGTTATCTAACGTCTCTGGACCTCGGTTTCCTGAATTGTAAAATGGAGAGTTTGGACCAGGTGGCTTTTGAAGTCACTAAGAGCTTTAAATCTATGACATGTGATTCTATGCTCTATGATTGAGTTAGAAGAAATGTTCAGATTCCCAGGCAATACCTCTGCCTACTCGATACTCCAGTGGTTCAAATGATCCCTAAGGTCTTTTCCAACTTTCCTATTTTATAGAATTAGAGGATCATGGATTTAGAGTTTGATGGAAATTTTGAGATAATCTAATCTTTGGGTTATTAACCTGGAATAGATTTCAGGTAAACTTGGATGGGAAAAAAATGCATTCTGATTAAAATATAATTGGTTTCCTTTGTAATCACTTGTAATGTATTTTATTTTATGCATTTAAAAGCATTTTTTTCTGAGAAGGGGCCCATAGGCTTCCCTCTATTGCCAAAGGGTTCCAGGACACAAAAAAGTTCTATCTGACAAACTCGAGGCCTAGAGACATGCAGGACTGTGCCTAAGGTCACATAGATATTAAGTTGTTGAAAAGTGATTTGAACCTAGACCTTCTGACTCCAAATTTAGAGTCATCCTGGAAGACTCATTTCCCTGAGTTCAAATATGGCCCAGGCACTTACTGGCTGTGGGATCCTGGGCAAGTCACTTCACCGTTTGTCTCAATTTCTTCATCTACAAAATGAGCTGAAGAAGGAAATGTCAAACTATTCCAGTATCTTTCTTTGCCAAGAAAACCCTAAATGGAATCATGAAGAGTCAGACATGATTAAAAAAACAACTGAAAAAAAAAAGATGTGATTTAGATAAGAACTTGACAAAATTTCATTTGGCTCTTGATGTCAGCCTCTAGTTTCAAAAACCACTAGTAAAGTCTGAGTTTTGAAGAAAAGGAAAAATAAAAAGGAGATGTAGGTAGGATGAAGGTAGCCTATTTTCTATAAGTCATTGGCTCCTACCCTCCTATCCAGACCAGTCCAGGGTGACTGATGGATTATAGAAGCCATAAAGATGAAGCTGAGCAAATCTAGCAAAGGTTCTTCCTTAGCCACAGATATCCAGAAGTCTTAATGGGAGCTGCTTCTCCCCCTCTCCCATCTGACTTCTTTGGTTCTTCTTGATTGTACAAGGATTAGAGGTCAAGCCAGATACAGTGAGAAGGGCCCTTAAGAGGTCTCTCTCTGTTCCACCATGCACACTGAACAACTACTATTTGGTATCTTTACTGAGGTGTATGGAGTGTTTGAGGAAGACTAGCACCTCTGGTGTAAGGATTTCCAGAGCCCTGTTACTCATCCACCTTTGGTGTTCCCCAAATCTCACCTGGGGGCCCAAGAAGCTGTCATGTGCACAGTGGTCACATACCTGCAATAAAACCATCTTGACAGACAAGGTCAAGGGTAGTCCACTGGCCTCACAGCCATCAGGGAGTTAGGGCGTTGTCAATCCCAAGCATGTCAAGATGTCCCCCTCTGGAATGGACAAAGGAGAACCAATTCATTCCAACAGCCATGAAAGTGGTTGAAGTGGACACTGTGGAGCACTTAAAGCTAGACATTGAAGATGCCAAGTTCATTCACTGCAACCCAGGGTATCACCAGTCATCCTGACTTTTATGTTGCCACTGGATTTGGATGATTCTGGAAGAGTGCAGTTGATGACTTTGGGCAACTCTGTCTCACTTAAATCTAATTCACAAGTCAAGACATCACCATCATGATATCATTGGTCATGTTTGAAAATGATGGATGAACAATAATAATAATAACCACCTTTTCTAGGGACTGTCTATCCATCATCTTCATTTCCTCCTTTTCCATTGGCTCTGTCTGCCAAAAATTTTAAAGGCTAAATATTCACTAGCATAAAATAAAACTTTCTTTGATCTTACTGCTCTTTATAGCTAGTACTCTATCTCACTTAAACTTCTGGAAGAAGTCTAACTCCTTTTCTATGCATTCTAACTATTCATTCACTCTTTAATTCTCTGCAATCTATCCTTTGATTCCACTAATGCTATTTTTTAACAGTCTTCTGACATCATTTAGGGTTCAGCAAACTTTGGCTAGACAGCTAAGTTTTTGTATAGTCTGAGAGCTAAGAACAGTGTTTACATTTTTTATTATAATAAAGCTTTATTTAAACCAATTACCAGGATAGAGAACTCCCAGGGAAGAAATTCCTTCTGTACCTGTTCAGCAATTTAGAGTTTTAAAAAACAGCTTGGGACACTGAGAGATCAGGTAATTTACCTGGGTCATGATATAGCCAGCATATGTCAGGGATGGGATTTCAACTTACAGCTCTCTAACCACTATACTATGCTGCCTCTCTCCCAGCATATGTCTGAAATTATTCCTTCTCAAGTTATCAATAACCTTCTAATTGCTAAATCTAAGAACCTCATCCTTCTTTTGTATCCTCAGGACTTAGTACATTGTCTGGTACATATTAGGCACTTAATAAATGTTGATTGATAGATTAATTGATTGCTTCAGATGTGAGTTAGGTGGGTAGGGGATTGAATAGAAGAGAGGGTCTAGTAGGCTAGAATCGAGGTGATACCAGCAAGACTTAAACTCGAGATATGATCAGATGAGCAGGTAACAAAACCAGGGAAAAGTAACTGGCAAAACTAAAGCTAATAAATGGGAGCAAGGTGGTAAAATATCAGATTGACAGGAAGCTAAATCTTGGGTCAGAAAGCATAGGTGAGAGCCAGAAAATCAAACAAAATAAAAGTTTGGCGCAAGGACCTAGCACAAGAGAAAATTTTCAATTGGTGTCCCTACTTCAAAGAAAACTTACATCTCACTATATAGTGGTTTTGAGGATAATTCAGGGAGTTTCTTCTAGGTCCTAAAAGGTCCAATCTTTTCACAGCAGGTCCTGAAACCCCCTGTGTCCTTATCCACACAAAAAATTGCATGTCTATTTGGAATGGTTGAGGTCTAACCCCCTAATTATGTTGGGAATGGAGTAGGATGGGAATCCTTCTGTAGACTGAATGGAGCCCAATTTCTACAAGTCTCTGTGACCTGTTTTTGTCAGATTTGTCCTCTGACTAGAGTCCTAAAAGCTAATTTTGATAGGGAGTATTGACATACATTTTCAGCATTCCTAAGGCAGCTAAGTGATAGAGTGGATAGAACCTTGGACTTGGAGTGAGGGAGTTCAAATCTGATCTCAGATACTTATTAGCTGTGTGGGATCTAGCTGGTCCTGGGAAAGTCACGCTCTGACTCAGTTTCCTCAACTAATTGGGGAAAATAAAAAGTATCTACCTCCCAGGATTGTTAAGATTAAATGAGACGGTATTTTTTATGGCAATAGTAATTTAGGTTTATGTAGCACTTATCATTTCATCTTCTTCATCTCACATCACTCAGATGCCTTCCTCATTTTCTCCCCCTTTAGCCGCATGAAGAGATAGATCTATCCCTTTCCCTTGCCATAGCAAACACCTCAACATGTTCATGTGACCTCATTCTATGGGGTCTTCTCTAGCAGATTGCCCTCTCTATCATTCCTAATCTCTTATTCATCTTCAGTCTCTCCCTTACTACTGGCCGTTTCCATGCTACCTACAAAGACATCAACATCTTCTCAATGAGACAATATTTTTTAATTGAACGTTTTTATTTAATTAATTAATTTAGAATATTTTTCCATGGTTACATGATTCATGTTCTTTCCTTCCCCTCCTCCCCTTATCCCCCAGCCATCGAGTAATTCCACTGGGTTTACATGTGTCGGTGAGACAATATTTTTAAAGTGCATAGTATCTGACACACTATAGGTGCTTAATAAATGCTTGTTTCCTTCCTACTTAACCTTTGTCTTCCTTGGTTTCCTCATCCATGAAAAGAGGATAATAATAATAATAATAATAATAATAATAATAATAATAATACTCACCTCCCAGGGCTGGTGTGAGTATCAAATGAGTTAATATTTGCAAAGCACTTTGCCAACCTTAAAGTGTTATAAAAATGCCAGCCATTATTATTATTGTTGTTATTGTTATTATTTTTCCTCATCTTTCTAGCCCCTCATCTAAACCATTTGACATAGTTAATCATCTCTTTCTTCTAAATACTCTCTCCTCCCTTTGCTTTGTGAACTGTTGTTCCTGGCTTTCTCCAATGGCTGCTACTCAGAGCAGTGCCCTTAAGGATCTTAGTCTTGAATTCGATTATATTCTCAATTGATGTGTGACTGCCTGCCATGTTCAGCTATGATGTGATGTCCTAGTTTCTAGTATAGTATCTCCTTACTTATGCCATTATAGGTATAGGGCCAACATATTCTCTGGGATCGCTTTAGACTATTACCTTTGCTCTTGCTGAAGTCTCTGTAGTCTGGCATTCCATTGAATGAAAGGGGAAAATTCATCCTTTTTACATTTGGATATCTAAACACAATTTGAGTAGGGGTACCCGTTTGAGGCAAAGGGCATTTTAAATCAAGAAGGTGTATCCCTATTAACAACAGAAAGCTGTTTCCTCAATTAGATCCCATGGCTCATTCCTGCCCCCTTTCCTCAATATCTGTCACTCTAGTGGGACTGAAGGTAGGATAACAGGGTGTTATCATATTATCAATGAATAATTGTGATATTGCCAAGGATAGCTAGAAAGGCAGGCCCATAAAAACATCTTTGCCAAAAGAGGTCATCCAAGGGTAGCTGGGGAAAAAGCTAAGATGTGAGGCTGCTGAAGACATTAATGAATGAAAAAAGTATTTATTAATTGCTTATTCTGTGCCAAGCACTGTGCTAAGTGCTGAGGTTAAGAATACGAAGATAATCCTTGAAAGAAAAATCAAAGAATCACCAAATGAGTGAGTCAGGATCAAGAAACATTGAGTTGAGTTATTGAGATTCAGGAAGACTGATCACTGGGGATGCTTGGCAGCTGCTTTTGGAGACAGAATTGCTGTTCACCTTGTGGATAAGCAATAGCTAGCTTTGTCATTGAGATTGACTACAGGGACCACTCCCCAGCACAGCAAGACTTAGTTTAACTTCCAGAGGTTAGAGCCAGGAAGGCACAACCACCACTTCCCTAATCCAGGAAAGACTCAAAGCACCAAGATTAGTGCAGCAGAGGACAGTTCAGAGAAGCAGACATGGGCAGCTATTTCAAATCCTATTGAAGGGGGCATCTGGGTGGCTCAGTGGATTGAGAGACAAGCCTAGAGATGGGAAGTCCTAGGTTCAAATCTGGCCTCAGACACTTCCTAGCTATGTAACCTCGGGCAAGTCACTTAACCCCTGTTGCCTAGCCCTTCACCACTCTTCTGCCTTGGAACCAATACAGAGTATTGATTCTAAGGGGGAAGGAAAGAGTTAAAAAAAATCCTATTGGCTGGTGAGACAAATGGTAAGACAGGTGTCTCCCACTGAAGTTACTTTACTTTCTTCTTTCCCTTACCCATGAAAGGAATCCTAGAAATATAATACCTTCCTTATATATAAATGGAAATTTGGAACCTTGGACTTCATCCCCCATAAGTCCCTTAGTTTTCCCAAAATTTCCTTTAATTTCTCCTGCACCTCCATGTTTGCATTATTGTTTTATAGTTGGCTGTAACTCCTTCCTCTCTCTTTTTGGCTCTGGTGAGTGGCCTGGTTAGTAACCTTTTAGTTGGTCTCTTTTGTTAGTTTATTATTAATAAAATATTTATAAATATAATATTTAGTACTTTGCATATTAATTTTAATCTCCACACTTAATCATTTCCAAGGCTTTGTGGAGTAAGTGGTGGTTCAGAAGAGTACAACCTCCTCCAGCACCCCAAAGATCTAGTAAAGTAAATGGGAGGCATTTGAAGAGATACTTGGAGGTCCGTGTGTAAGAATGCTTGATATTTTTCCTTTTATTTTCTCTATGTACCATAAACAAAATGGCCATAGTAAATTCAAGTCACAGTGCCTTGGTCTGAGACTATGAAGTTTGTTGACTGAGAAAGGAAATTCTGGTCATAGGGTGGAGACTTTTTATGAGTCATAGACTTTCCATTTTTATTCATTATGAGCAATATTTCATGGTTTTCCCTAGTTTAAGAATTTGAACCCAGATAATATTTATTTTTGAAGCAATGTGCCTTGATGGTAGTGTTGAAATCCAGACATTTGCCTCCTGAGGATCCTCTGGTGACCAATGAAGACCCTGCATCATTTGGAGATACTTGTACTAGAAATGCATTGGAGGGTAATTGAGGTAGCACCTGGAATGGTGTCTCAAAGAGATTACCATTTGGTGGATAAATTAAGTATGGTATTCCCTGGCTGGATAATTGGTATTATGACATATTGCCTTTTTCTAGGTTTAAGGAAGGCAGCACAGGAGCCAATTTGGACTGCTTATATTACTATTGCGCTATAAATAACACATGGTATACAGAAAAAGACCCATACATAGCTCATAGATATTATACATTCATTTTAGATCCAATGAGCTGATTAGATCTTATCTCCTTGACAAGAGTTACTGAATTAACTGGATGAGAGGAGACATTGAAAGGGTAGTTTCCTCACTGCAACACAGTAGTTCATGTGATCTCTAAATCTGAATCCTACAGTTCTACATATCAGAGGAGTCTAGAATCAGAGACTGAGACCCTGAAAGGAATTTAGAAATTATCTGGTCCAACCACTTCATTTTATATTTAAGGACTTGAAGGCACAGAAAACTTCAGTGACTGATCCAAAGTCACACAGAAACCAAGTTAGAGAGAAGAAATTTGAAACCAGCACCCCTAACTTCAAATTTATTCTCCTTCCACCATACAGTTGTGATCTAGGTCAGACCTTGACAAACTTTCTTTGGAGCTAGATATCAATTTCCAGATTTAGAAGCCAGGAGAAATTTTCAGGTTTTTCAAAGAATGAAAAACAAAGGCAAGACAGAATGTGGAAACCACGTGTGGTCACAAGAAATAGGCTCCCATTCTCATGTCTTGAGTAGATTTAGGATCATTGATCAGGTATAGATGCCTCAACAAAGTTCTAACTCTAAATTTCAGAGATTCACTGGAGAGGGAAAGACAGAGAGAGAGAGATAAAGAAAAAGTGACAGAGAGAGACAGAGACAACATACACACAGACAGAAGGGGGGAGAGAGAGAGAGAGAGAGAGAGAGAGAGAGAGAGAGAGAGAGAGCACATTGCACATTTACATATGTATGTGCATTTGTATTATTTGTAACCTTGAGATTTGATAGAATAAGTATCCATTCTGAGATAAATATACATTTGGTTAACGATTCTGACATTACATGATTTCAGAGTACTCTGCGCCATCATGTGTCCCAGTTTGTCACGAAAAATATTGTAGCTTAATGTTAACAAAGCAGAAATGGGGGAAAAAGTTCAAGCATGAGGACTGATTAGGCCATAAAAATGCTATGGCATTAAGGTTCTGAGTGAGATTAACCGCAGAGGTGGAGAAAGAGCTGGCTGAAACCCTGGGCTTACTTCAGGGGCTCTAGTCACAGAGCAAGCAGCTTTAGAGGGAGAGTGCTTTGAGGCTACTTTGGGATGGTCAGTCAGTCCCCTTTCCTTTTCAAGAGCTCTTTGGATGGAATTTCCAAGCTATTTTCTGCAGCTGTTTTATGTGACTGAAAAGGAAAAAAATAAACATGGTTTTCAGTTATGGGATGGGTCTGGCCAACAAAACCAAAGTAATGGAAATATCTCAGAATCTTGGATCTGAAACACATCATAAAGATGATCTACTCCAGCTTCCTCACTTTAGAGATTAGGCTGAGAAGCATCATTGACTTGCTTTGGATAACAGGGCTAATTAGAGGAAGAATTGGGAATAGATCCCTACCCCCCTGACTCTTGATCTAGACTTCTTTGCACTATATTATACTATTGAGCTGTTATTAGGAATATCTTCCCCTCCCCACCAGGGCACAAACATTTGAGAAGGGGTGGTAGCAATCCCTGGTAGGACGGATGACAGTTGTACTAGAGGTGCTAGAGTGCTGAGAAATAAGGTGACCTTCAGTTGTGAAAAAGTTGTGGGAGGAGACAAGACTCCTTAAGCCAAGACTCTACTTGGAAGAGATCACTGGCTAGCAAGGGACTTTGAGGAAGGGCATGGGAATAGTAATTGTGACAAAGGATGTGCACCATTCTTCGTACCCACACAGTACCCCCACTCTCAATCCGAAGTGGATCCCTTAGAACAAAGATCCATGCTCATTATAACTCTAGGAGCAGCTAGTCGGCACAGGGATAGAGTGCTGTGCTTGGAGTCAGGAAGATTCAGCTTTCTGACTTAAAATCCAGCCTCAGATATTCACTAATTGTGTGACCTTGGGCAAGTTATTTAATCCTATTTGCCTCAGTTTCCTCATCTGTAAAATGAGCTGAAGAAGGAAATGGCAAACCACTCCAGTATCTGTACCAAGAAAACCCCAAATGGGGTCACAAAATGTTGGATATAACTGAAAAATGACTAAACAACAGTTATAGTTCTGCTATGCTGACAAATGATCCAATAATACTAATTTCTTTCTCCCTAGGAGTTAACCAGTACTGTGAACAGATTATAATATTACCATTAATATTATATCATGTTAAGATTATATAACATCATCTCCTCTTCCTCCCTTCCTAGAAAAGAATGAATGAGTATATGATAGGAGACATTTATAAAGAACTTTAAGTCTAGGGCAGCTGGGTAGCTCAGTGGATTGAGAGCCAGGCCCAGAGATGGGAGGTCCTAGGTTCAAATCTGGCCTCAGACACTTCCTAGCTGTGTGACCCTGGGCCAGTCACTTAACCCCCATTGCTTAGCCCTTACCACTATTCTGCCTTGGAACCAATACACAATATTGATTCCAAGATGGAAGGGAAGGGTTTGAAAAAAAATAGAACTTTAAGTCTTACCAAGTATTTGAAGTGTTATCTCATAGAGTTCAAATATTATTATACCAATTTTACAGATAAGAAAATTGAGGTTCAAAAGTTAAATGCCTTGCATGTACAGGTATCCCCTTCACATCTCAGGGACTAGGGGGACAATCCAGAAAATCCACATAACATTTTTTGACACTCCCTTCGTACCAGAGAAGTCTGAATTTTTTCTTTTTCTTTTATAGGGTGTTTATACTACCTCATTGTAAAATTTGGGTTGAGCATTTAGTCAATATGTATGTCATCTATTCCCATTTAATTTCTTTTGCTGACTCATGATATATTGAAACGATGATGGAGAAAGTCCCAATGTGGAAGGGATACTTGTAATCGTATAGTGAGTGGCCATGCTGGGATTTGAAACTATGTCTTCTGACTCCAGATATCACAATCACAGATATCAGATCACAATAACTGCCTTGAGGACAAAAGGGAGCTTGGTAGGCAGGTCAAAGAAAAGTCAAAGACAAGATGGAGAATTAGAATTGGATTAGTTGAGGCTTGAACTAAAAGGCTGCTCCCTGTCATTTGACTTCTAGGGTAGTGAGCATCACTCCTTTAAGGGAGATAATATTTGTAAAGTCCTTAGTATGGTACCCAGTATGTAGCAGGCACAATAACTCCCTTCTCTTCCCCGCTTCCCTCCTGACCCATCACCGACATTGTGGAAATAGCCACCTCATCATCTAAAGTTGACCACCAGCTTATATTAGGTGAAAAGAAAATCTATCTCATGTCATTCATTTTGCTGTAAATGCCATTCTCTGGAGGAGAGTGAACTAAGGATAAAATGAAAAGAAGTTATCAGAGCTGGTAAAAAATTTTTGTCTTTATTTATAGAGTTGCCCATCACTCTCACTTCAGATAACTTATGTGTCTGATCCATCATGGGAGGAGAAGTAAAAAACAGAGAGCACAATGTGTCCAAGTAAAAGTTGAAAAGAAAAGCAAAGCATAATGTGTTCAAGAGCTCTGAAGAAACAGCTGTATTATGCCTTCATTGGAGACAGGAAGAGGGCCAGGTGGCAGTTGGAGATCCAGGTGATAAATGGAGCAAAGACATCTGATTTATTATATTCCTGTTGTCAGTGAAAGCCTTAGGCCATCAGAAACACCTGGGCAGTGAGGGGAGGGAGCAAGACAGCGTTAGGCCTTGATTGTGTTAGGAAGGAATTTCCCTCTCTCAGCTTGCAAACCAAATCATTGATTTGGGCAGATCTCAGTATTTATATAACCATCACTGGAGAGCTCTGGGCTCATTCAATCAATCACCACTAATTGAAGGTCCACCATGCACAAGGCACTCTGCTAATTATTGCCTTATATCTAAACCAACTTTCCTTTGGGATGTTGTGTGGTACTGTAGAATAGCAGAAAGAACCAAGAATTTAGAATCACAGAGTCTAAAGTTCAGATCTTCACTCTGCCACCTGGGAGACCTTCAGCAATTTACTTTCCTTCTCCTGTCCTACTCTGTGAAAGGAGAGGATTAGAATAAATGACCTCTAATGTCCCTTCCTATCCTAAATCTCTGATCCCCGACAGGTCAAGGAAAAATGATGTTGGCTCCAATTGGACTTTGAGAGGCCGCCATATGGCTGCCTCTCCCTTCCACCATCCCCTCATTTTATTTCTTTTAAATAGGAAATTTACTTTCCTATACAAGTACAACCTAAATCACCTTCTATCCCAAGACTCCAGCAGAAAAGCATGAATGGTTGCATGCTACCTGCAGCCTTCCCAAATGTTTCATGGTTGACTGCTTCATTACAATAAATTTTTCAGCCTTTTAAAGGTCAGGAAAACAATAACCCCTTCCCCAAACTGCTTTGGGCCAGTGTTTTGTCACTGTTACTACTGTCTTTCTACACCAAGGGGAATTGACACCATTAGAGAATGAAGGCAGATTTGGGGAGGGAGAGACAACATCAGGTCCCAAAGCAACGAAAATTCACAAGTTTCAGTATCAATTTGGAAATGGAAAAGGTAATAGGGGAGGGGGAAGGTGGAAAGGATGGAAAGTTCCCATTGTCCAAAGGGCAACCCTCATCTTCTCCAGCTCACTGAGTCTCCAGACCCCAACCACCAAATCCAAGGACATTTTTCCAGTGGACAAGAAAATCAAAGGAGGAAGGAGTCTGGTTCTGTCCTTACAAGGCTAATTCAAGTTTTACCTGGTCCTAAAACACTAGCAATGCTGAAATTAGAGAATCGGTACTTAAGAAAAAAAAAGTATTGCCATGATAACCAGCCCCTGTAACTGTAACTTCAGTGGAGGGAAGGAGCTGATGATCCTTATACCTTTTGCAAATTGCAATCACTGGAACGTTCTGGCTTGTTTGTTCATTATTTGATTCTATACAGATAAAAGGGAGAGTCTGCATTATTCACTAAGCTGTGTACCCAGCTTGTAAGCCAGCTGCCCTGATAGATGAAAAGGTTCTAGTCAGATCAGCTATACAACAGAGCCAGTTCCCTCTTTTTACTGCAGCAAGGCTGGAAAATTGCCTAGTTGTTATTTTATCCCTTTCTAGAGGCCCCTGGCTCCCCACATAAATTTTCCCTTCTTTTCATCAGTGCCTGCCAGCTTTGAAGACCATCTTACATTGTATAGGTCCAGGCTGAAGAGATGAAAGCATCCGGGACTTCCTTACTTCCTCCCTTCATTATGTTTCACTCCTCACCCTGAACGCAAGTCCTTTATATCCTCTCGGTCTTCCAGTCCTATCTCATCTCTTGGCCGATTTCCTCAAGCTACGTAATGTTTCCCCAAAGACATTATTTCTATGTGTAAAGAAGTTATGTATCTATGGGTTATACTCTTTCCCTGATAGAATGTAAACTCCCTGAGGGCAAGTACTAGACTTTTTTTTTTTTTCTTTGAATTCCAGCATCTAACTCAGAACAAGTACTTACTGATGGATTGATCTGGTCCAACACTCTCATTTTACAGATGAGGAAGCTGAGCCCCAGAGGGGTTAAGTGACCTACCTGAGGTCACAGAGGTAGTAAGTGGCAGGACCCTGGGACCTTTGACTCCAAATCTAGAATTCTTTAAACTGCTAATTCTAATTTTGTATTTTCTATACTGATCAAATTTCTTTCTTTACAGGTCTAGCTATTGTTCCTAGATCTGTCCTCTGGGATCAAGTAGAAATAAATCTAATATCATTTTCCACATGGCAGAAAGATAGATGGGAATCTCAGTGTCATAGAGATAGATAGACAAATATAGATAGATAGACAGACAGAGAGACACAGATAGATAGATAGATAGATAGATAGATAGATGGGAGATAGATGGATGGATGGATGGATGGATGGATAGATAGATATTTAGATAAATAGATAGATGGATAGATAGATAGATAAATGATAGAGTAGGTAGAGTTGTAGGGTTTATAAAGCATTCATTATCTCATTTGATCCTCATGACAACCCTGTGAGATATGGACTAGTACTATCTCAGTTTTATCACTCAGGAAATCATGACTCAGAAAGGTTAAAAGACTTGCCCAGCATTGCTACATAACTAGTGAGTATCCTAGGTCACATTTGAACCCAGAATCTGGGAAACAGCATGGTGCCTTGGAAAGAGACCTGGATTTATAGTAGAATGATCTGAGTTCAAATCTTATCACTTGGATTTACTACCTGTGTATTCTTTTTTTTTGTTTTTAAACCCTTACCTTCAATACTGGGTATTGGTTCTAAGGCAGAAGAGTGGTAAGGGCTAGGCAATGGGGGTCAAGTGACTTGCTCAGGGTCAAGTGACTTGCTCATGGTCACTGAGCTAGGAAGTGTCTGAGGCCATCTCTGGGCCTGACTTTCAATCCACTGAGCCACTTAGCTGCCTCCTACCTGTGTATTCTTAATTCATTTCATGTCTCTGGGCCTCAATTTTCCTATCTATTAAAAAAAAGAGGTAGTTGGCCTAGATCAGTGATTCCCAAAGTGGGCGCTACAGGCCCCTGGTGGTTGCTGCAGTGATCTAGAGAGGCGGTGATGGCCACAGGTGCATTTATCTTTCCTATTAATTGTTATTAAAATTTTTAAAAATTTAATTTCCATGGGGCTAAGTAATATTTTTTTTCTGGAAAGGGGGCGATAGGCCAAAAAAGTTTGGGAACCACTGGTCTAGATGAACTCTGAGGTCCTTTCTACCTTTGGAGCTAAAATACCATGAAATCTGAATACAAGTCTTTCCTCTATACCAGGCTGGTACCTTTCTACCATTAGATCTGGTTCCCATTTTTGTATACATTTGAATAAAAGTGCCCAGGAAATGGGCCTTAGGATGGCCCTGGAGCTCAAAGCAGTGAGAGTCTCTTTATATTCCTCTTAATAAACACTTGCCATAAGAAAGAACCTGTGGGCTTATTTAAACCCACTTTTTAGCCCTGAATGTGAGCAGTCTCACGGACATCTGGGACTAGTCCCTTGGACCTAAGGGAGAGATGATGAATTGGAGTAGGAGATTCTCTTACCATTTGTGCAACTTTCTTGTATTTGTTCAAAACAGTCGACAACCTATTCCAAGTTAGGAAATATCACTTCCAAGTTAAAGTGGAGATAAGAAGTTCAGCTGGTTTTGTAAGTGGCTTGAGAATATGTTGCTTCTGTTTGGCATTCCATTAGGTAGGTCTAGCTGCCCAAAATGCACAATCCCCATATAGAGCTCCTAAAATGGTCTGGCACAGTAGGCAAAAGAGGCTCCCTCTTCTATTCCATATTTTTTTTGCTCCTCTTGGCCCAATATTCTAATTTCTTCTACCCAAAAAGCCTACTTGTCTTCAAGTCAATAAATGACTACACATTTGAAGAAATGAGTTCAATTATTTGCTCAACAATGATAATAATGACCAGTATTAATATAACACTTTATACTTCATGGATAATTTTCTCACAACTGGCTCCATGGGAAACCAGGATCTGTCGAAAAGCAAGACATAGTCCCCAGATGTGGAAGCCCAATTTTTCCCTTTTAAATATTCCCCTCTTAATTCATAGCCTCCCCTAGAGGAAGATGAAAAGCCGGGTGGGAAACAGAAAAAAGAAGAAAGAAATGAAAGATTCCCCACAGGAGGAATTGCCATATACTCATTCTGATGGCCAGAAATGCCTCCCGATAAAACGGCTCAGAGAGAAAACTCAAAATTAAGCCCAGTAAATGTCCCTTCACTTGGCATTTCATCATTTTTTCCAATTTCCCTTTATGGAGATGGGGCTATTTTGAAGAGCGCCTAGTGCTGTTAAAATAAAGCAGGGGCCATGTATTCGGCCAGGGCTTCTGAGGAGGCTGCCATGGGAAATGTGGAACAGAAAAGCTATTTATACGATGTGAGAGCATTTCAACAAGAAACGTACAACGGGTGTTTAGAATTAATTTAGTCACTTGTCTGCTTCAAGGACATATGCTATATGTCTGGAATTGTGACATCTTCAACACCATGTGTGAGGATTTGACGTGGCCAGGAAAGATCATGGCACTTTCTAGCACATAGGCATGTGCCATGTGTCAGGGATTATCACACCTCCCCATCCGTGTGAATTTGGGCTATATGTCTAGAATCTTAGCATCTTCAGAAATAAGTGGGCATCTGGCATGTGTCTGTACATTGGCACCAAGCACAGAAAAATAAATGGTCGTTAAAAATCCTGTGAGGAGGCTAGAGATGACCTTATCCATCTTTTGCCATCTCTCCTATCCGTGTTTCTAAACTGGGCTTCTGACTCAGGGCAGGGGGTCATCACAGCAAGATGGTTGCCCTCCTCTGGGGCTAAATTCCTGACACAACTTGGACAAGTCATCAAATCAAGATGGTGGCTCTCCTCTGAGGTTTGCTCTTCTATTTCTGTAGGCTGAACACATTGGAGCTGGAGGGGATTTGGGGGACGGGAGGGTGGGAATGGCAGGGGGATGCCTTGGCATAAAACCTGGGAATTTGCTCACGTTCCTCAAACTGACGGCACTCAGCATTTTTTGCCTTTGAAGTGTTTAAAAAGGACTTGATTAAGTCTCATGACAGAATGAGGAAGGTATAATTGTCCTTGGGTTACAAACAGAAAAAGAGGTTAAGAAATTGCCCAAGGAGACAGAGGAGAAACAGAATTGTATTGTAGTCATGTGCTCGGATTTCTTAAGTAGGGTGGAAGGGGAGAATAATTGAGAATCATGATCAATAAACATGTATTTAGTACCTCAAGGTACAAAGCACTATAATGAGGCCCTGAGTTGATTCTCTTACAGAGAAACAGGATTCTCTGGAGGCAAGTACATTTGAGAACTAGTCCTTATTTTTATCTAGAAGTGAATGAAATCTGATCCATTCCTTTCCAGGGTTCTAGTTAGGGTTAGAAGCCAGGAGACTGGGATGCTATTCCTCTTACCAACGTCTGTTCTTTTACTATAAAATGGGACCCATGTTTTCCATTTTATAGACATTGCCTAGGATCTCAAAGTGCTTCAAAAGTAAAAATTCTATGTAAATACAATCTAATCATATCATAAAACTCAATACTTCCCTGTCCTCTGTCCTCATTGACATCCCCAATCCACATTGTCAATGGAAGTCCTTGGAGGGAGTTAACTTACCTTCCTCTGAGACCTGGAAAGAGAAAGCAGGATCATGCTGATGACAAGATTTTGGGAGAAAAGAAGAAAACAATATTAAGCATCTACTATGTGTCAGGACATACGTCAAGAACTTTACAAATATCATCCATCTCATTTGATTTTCACGACAACTCTGAGAGGTAGGCATTATTATTACCTCCATTTTATAGGTGAGGAAACTGAGGCAGACTGCAGTTTAGTGATTCAGTGTTAGGGGCTAGATTTGAATGCATCATCCTGACTTTAGGTCTAACATTCTGTCCATAGCACTACCTAACTTCCTCTACTTTGACAGCATCACACAATTAAAAGAAACCAAATAAAAATCACAATTTCTTGGACATTAGAGTAGAAAGAAGTTGTCGCTCTAAATACTCAGTTTTGGGGAGCTGGGTAAGTGAGATGAAAGATGCTTCATCACAGAATAGTGCAAATTAAAAAAAATTTCAAATGAAACAAACCAACAAGGAAAATGACAAGCATATAACTTCATAGAAACTGATTAACCTATAGAAAATTATTTTCTTCTCTTCTTACCTAACCATCATCAAATATATTTATTTTCAAAATGTGAAAGCTAAAAATTAGACCATGGTCTAAGAATTACATTTCCAACTTTGGATTCTAGGTATTTTTTATAGCTGAGTTAAACAAGGCTAATAATAGAAATTCTAATAGACCCGTTACTACTGCACCATCACTATAAACCTCTGCTAGCTGTTTTATAAGATATTACTGATCTTTAAAGGCAGAAGCTCCCTTCCATGCTCTGTAAGTCAGCAATCATTCCACAGTAGTCATTCTAGCTTGTGTCTTTGGAGGCTGAGTTCCCTTGGAACCTGGACATTTGCAAGGATTTCCAAAATCCCCCAAAAAGGAGATTTGTCCATTCTAGAGAGTTAGAACATCCAACTTTGGTAAGGTAGAATACACTATTGGATAGCCTGAAGATAGTACTGTCAAACTAACAATGGCCCAGAAAGATTTTGAGAATGTAGACTAGATTTTGGGAGGAAAGGGTGAAAATTCTAAGCCCCCTTCTTTGCCAACAGTGTCTTCTTCCTCTTCGGGGGCTGGCAAATTGAAATCATGAGTGCCTAAGAATCCAGGCAAAATCTCCATTAGTCCAAAACTATAATCTGTCAGAAAGATCAATTGCATAAGGACAGCCCAGTGACCTCCTGGGACCAGGGAGAACAGCTTTGATTCTCTCAGCATCTCTTCCTATCTGTTTCTCAATTTTCATTCATTACCCACTAACGGACAAAAAATTATACAGAGATAGAGTAGTTATTAGGATAGGAGAATGATCATATATCATTCATCAATATTACCCTTCCTTGTAGAAAACAAGGGTGTTGGTACCTTATGCAAGTCACATGTTGGCTTGCTAAACTAAAAGATGATAACTTGGATTTGGGGGTGGGGGAAACAGGGAATAAAAACAGGAAAAATGAGAGCCTCTTCAGGGCTCTGACAGAGATGTAGAGAACCCCTGCGTCCGATCGATGAAATATGTAATGGACTGAGGAGGTTTGCTTTGGAAAATTTTCCCTTCTGCTCTATCCAATTATTCTATTGCACAATAAGGATCCTAAGTATTTTGCTCAGTTTAACTGATATTTAAAGATAAGCATTTGGGTAGAGATGAGGGGGGGCAGGCTCGCCAGTAAATATCACTTAAAATGGAGCAAACAAAAATGTTTTGCACAATACTTGATTTATTGACTTACTTCTCCTAGTCAATTTCCCACTGGGGAGCAGAATGGGACAGAAAAGCAAGAGGTGAACAGATTGGAAGCGGCGTGAAAATCTTCCAAATGATGCTCAGAAAACAGGGTGTCATCGCATACATACATCTCCCAACCCCTCTCTCTGCCTGCCTGTTGGAAATCAGAAGCCTGAACAATAAATATAATGCACCACTCTGTGTCCTATGTTGGCCCAGGATGCCAAGTGGGGCAGGATGTGCTCAGTCAGTGCTCAACAAATATGAATAAGTAAAATAATAAAAAAGCATTCCCCAGAGATTCAGCATTTCAATAGCCATTCATTGGTTAGTTCAATTACTCAATAAACCTTTATGGTGTGTCCATCACAAGAGGCTTCATTGCTATGGAAAATCACATGACTTGGTAAAGCTGGTCCCTGCCTTGGAGAAGCTTACAATCTAAAGGTTCAAAAATGAGTTAGTGAGAGAAGGGGAGGGAGTCAGGAAGCACCAGATCTACCCCCTCCTGCTTTATGTCAGTAGAGGGCACCTTTTCCTGTGCTAATCTCTGCTCTAGTGAGATCTCATTGAATTTAAGAACATTCCCTATTGACCCTTCCTTCTTCCCTCATGACAGTTTGAATTTCTCCACTTTCCCATTCTGCTATCAATTTCCCCCTTTTGCCTACATTCATATGGATTCCATATTCCCCTATCTGACACATATTGATTGCTCTCTCCCCTTCTGCTATACCCATATGCAATTCTTCTCCTCTTGCTGTTCTGATATTGATCTCCCAAGATCCTTCTATATCACCATTGATTCCCAATCTACCTCTTCACCTCAAATCTTTTTTGTTATCTCTTTGGGACCCACAAAAATGACCCAATCTCCTCTTCTATTTCGACTGGCTCTTCCTGTATTCATTTCCATCCCCTTGCATACCTCCCTCCATCACTAACCCTCACACTGCTATTTCCTTTCCTGGTTCCATCCCCCATTTCTCCTTGTCTAATAATTCTTGGCCAGTGTTTCCCTTCCTGCTGGAGTCTCCACTGTCTAGTTTACAGGAATGAATGCATAAACTATTTGCGAATGCATTATTCATACATGAGATACTGTCATTATACATAGGGTAGGGTTCCATTGTGCGCTTTGATGACCCCTGATGCCAAGATCTAGTGCCGAATGAAGCCTGGCCCTTTGTGGAACAGTCACAACCTTGTCTGGCAGAACGCAGTTGTTACCAGCGGCAAATTTTGCCAACTGTGACCATTATTTGACAGCATTTGTTAACATATTAATGACAGGAAAAGGCTGCTTTACACAAATGAGTCATCCCCCTAATCCTTCTCCCTTCTCCCACACTCCCTAAAAGGCAGGAATAGAGAAAGGGAACCAAATTAAAACAAAAGGGAGAAGCAATACACTTCATTCAACAAGAATGACCATTGGGTATCATCTTCTGTTTTAGAGTGTAAGCTCCTTGAGGCCAAGGACTTTCTGCTAAAGCCTCAGCTTTGTTTGTTCCCAGTTCTGTATTGAGCCACATGCCGTATGCCAGTCCTAAATACCTTGGGGGATGTCATATTTGGTTCGTACCCTCCGTGGGACTGTCTAACTGGGAAACTAGGACACACAGATACATTTCTATCCCCACAAGGCCATATGCGATAAGCACCAAGTCTGAGATGAGTGGTAGAGATGATAATTGCTCTTAAGTGTTAGGTGGAGGAAGAGATTGACTTTGGTCCCATAAATAATAATTGTGGAAGAAGATAAAGTGATGCTTCAGTGGTCGGAATCTTGTTCCTAATTCTTGGAGCAGCTGGTAGAGTGCATGTTATTGATTCCTTTGACGTGAGTTGGGCTGGTAAGATTTTAGTGACTTCTGAGGACATGATGTTTTCTACTCAATGAACAATACACCCCCTGCCTCCTCCAGGGTTCTCTGGGGCAATTCATGGAATATGCATATGAAGGCCAGGGCCGGTAATGAACAGAGTATTTGTGCTTTCATAATGGACAGCACTGAAGCTAGGAAGTCAGGGGGTGAGGCAGGAAAAGGACAGTGAAGACTGGACTCTCAGAATCCTTTTGCAGGGTACACTCTGTAGAGCAAAGACTTATTCCACAGTTATTTTTATATGAAAATCTAACTTGAACAACAAGAGAATCCAGAGTGAAAAAACCCAAAACATTCAAATGGAGCAATTAGTTGGGTTTCTTTCCCCCTCATGGTCTACCCCATGACTCAAAGAGAGTTTTCTTTAATAAACTCCAGATATTAAGGTCCAGGGAAGCAAAGCAGCCAACCACGCTAAAAATAATAATAATAATAATAATAATAATAATAATAATAATAATAATAATAACACACCAAAATGAAAATGGGGGTGGGGGGGAGTCATGAGGAGATGTTAAAAATGAACCAGTTTTCAGTTTATCCGTTGGAAAATAGTATCAGGCATTTCCACTTGATTTCAGGGCTAATGGGCCAAATGAGAGCTGATTTGTTTTCCCTTTCAGGAAAGCCGCCTCCCTGCTCTTGGGAGATGCCCTCCTTGACACAGCTGAGAGCTGGCATAACTCACGACAGCATTCTCTCCCTGGGGGGCCAAGCTGGGGTCTCTACTGCAGAGCTTCCCACTGCCGCATCCTCCTGCAATTCTAATGCAACATTAGCCAGGAACACTTAAAGCCCAGGACAGTTGCGAACGCCTTTCTTCATTATGATTTTTTTTCCTAGAGATTGCTAATTAAATCATTAAAATTTTATCTTCGCTTAACCATGGATAAAAACCATTTGAAACATTTAATTAGTATGCTGCAAGAGGTACACAGGAAGCCAGGAGAGTCTTTGTAAGTTGACTATGTATAGAAGGGATGAAGGATGAGAGAGAGAGAGAGAGAGAGAGAGAGAGAGAGAGAGAGAGAGAGAGAATGTGGTTGTGTTTTTACAAAGGAATCTAAAAATCTTACCTCTCCCTTTGAAGTGAGCACAAGCTCTCAGAGAACTCTGAAACTTAGACACCTTCACTGGGGCCTCCAGGTGCATTCTTTTGCATGAGTGCCAGAGGATTTATAGTAAATATCAGAGGATCAAGAAAAGCAGCCTGGCAGGGTGGGTGAAAGGATCACCTTAGGGTCAGAAAGCCTGGTTTCCAGTTCTGTCTGATACAGAGAGAATTTGCCAGTGATTCCAAGTTTGCTTTGGGATCCCTTAACTTCATTATCTTCCCACTCCTCCATTCAATTCTTAAAGACTGTAAATTTGGGATAAGTTGCAGCCCTATATTGATCAATCAACATTTTTTTAAACTCTTACCTTCTATCTTAGAATCAATATTGAACATTGGTTCCAAGGCAGAAGAGTGGTAAGGGCTAGGCAAGGGGGGTTAAGTGACTTGTCCAGTCACGTGGCTAGGAAGTGTCTAGGAAGGCCAGATTTGAACCAGGATCTCTTACCTTTAGGCCAGGTTCTCAATCCACTGAGCCACTTCCCTGCCCCCTTAATAAACATTTATTAAGTGCCTACTATGAGTCAGGCATTGTGCTAAGCATCGGGAATATAAAAAAGTAAAAGACAGTCCCTATCTTCAAGGAGCTTACAATCTAATGAGGGAGACAATAGGCAAACAAATATACACAAAGTCTGTACAAGATAAATAGGAAAATAATTAACAGAGGGAAGGAACTAGAATTAAGAGGGGTTAGGGAAAGTTTCCTATAGAAGGTGGCATTTTAGTTGGGACTTAAAGTAAGCCAGAGAAGCCAATAGGTGTTGACTAGGGAAAGTACTGCAGGCATGAGGGACAGCTAGAGAGAATGCCCCAGCCAAGACAAGGAACGCTTTGTTCATGAAACAAGTCCAGATGTCACAGGAGGGAGATTCCCTATGGATAAAACAATATGTCAAGACTTAAAAAAATAGGATCATAACTCAAAAGCTGGAAAATCCTCTAGAGATCATCTAGTCCAACCTCTTCATTTTACAAAAAAGGAAAAGGAGCCCCAGAGAAACAAAGAAAGCGTCAACCTGGAGTAAGCCATTGGACTTCAAGTCATGAAGCCCTGAGTTTAAATTCTAGCCCAGAAACTTACCTCTTATGTGAACTAGGACAAGTTACTTAGTCCTTTTTTTTTTTTTTTTTTTTTTTTTTTTTAGGCCTTATCTTCTATCAATTCTAAGATAGAAGAGTGGCAAGAGCTCAGCAATTTGGGTTTACCAATGTCTTGACTTGCATGTGAATTGTATTTTAGTGAGGCAGAGTTGTACGACATCACCAGCCTTATTCTCTCTTCCAGAGACATGGAAGTCTAACGGCAAGACAGACATCAGATGATTGGCAGTGGCTTGAGATGCAGTGGATGACCTTAGCATTTTCAGTGTCTGACCAAGCTTTAAGTGATGGCCACTGGAACATATTATTCTCTTCTGTCCATTCCACCAGGGGAAGTCTTCATAGGTTTAGGGTAGACATCTCCCTCACTCACTGAGACCTGTTGCTTACCCTTAACCTAGGGCTAAACCTGCCTGCCCAAATGGTTTTACTAGGGATTGACTGCTGCACATGCTACAGCTTCTTGAAACCACAGGTGAGAGTTGGGAGAGAAGTAGACAACAAAGGTGGATGAACAGTCCTGGAAAGGGATCAGCAAGCCCTCACACCAGAGGTTCCCATCCTCTCTGAACACCTCATACACCTTAAATACAGTCATTGTTGGTTAAAGGCAGGTAATAAAATGAAGAAAGTTGTCTCTTCAGCAGTTTGGCATATACTGGGTGAATAATACAGGGGCATTCTTGACATATTGTTCCTTTCTCTCCCTCCTTGTTCAACCCCAGCAAACTATCAATCAATAAAATATATTAATCATCTTGTCTATGCTAGGCACTTAGGCAATGAAGCACTGAAGATCCAAAAACAAAAAAAAGGAAAGGAAAGGAAAGGAGAGGAGAGGAGAGGAGAGGAGAGGAGAGGAGAGGAGAGGAGAGGA
>NC_058130.1:208461731-208470187 GCF_016433145.1 Gracilinanus agilis
ATTTATATCTATATATCTATATCTATATCTATATATATATATATATATATATATATATAGAGAGAGAGAGAGAGAGAGAGAGAGAGAGTATAACAGCATAAATATAAAGTGAACGAACATAAACATATATAACAAAGCAGTTAAAGACAAGGCAGGTTGGGAATGAAGGCACTAATCAGCAGGTGAGGGTATCAGGAAATTTGTAGAAGGTGGTGCTTAAATTGCATCTTAAAGGAAAAGAGAGATGCTAGAGGGTCAAGGTAAGGAAGGAGCATGTTGAAGGCAAGTGGAACAGTCAATGCACAGGCATGAGGATGGGAAATAAATTCTTGGTTGTGAGGAAAAGAGAGAAGGCCAATTTGGTTGGATCCCAGAGCTTAGGAAGGAAGTTATGGCCAATGATGCAAAAAAGATAGGTTGGGGCCAGGTTGTATAGACTTTTAAAAGCTAAACGAGAGTTTTTATTTTATCCTAGACATAATAGGAAGCCACTGGAGTCAACTGAGTGGGGAAGTTGCATGGTCAAATCTGTGCTTAAAGGAAGTTAGTTTGGCAGCAATGGGTAGGCTGGATTGGAGTGAGGAAATAGGTGAAGCATGGTGACTCCTGGAGTAGCCCCAGGCTCCTATTTCCAAACTTAGGCAGGGTCAAGGGTTTCCTTTTAGAACTGGCTCACAACCCAGACATTCCTGACTGGTTCTAAGGATAGCTAATAATTCATTTCTATTCTAAATCTTGTTGAGGGGTTTCAATGAGCCCAGAGCTTTTGGGCTCCTCTGCTCTAGGATAAGCCCAAACCACCATGGCTTCCCTGGGACCAATTATTGAATCCTACAAACTTATGGGCAAGAGCATAACCTTGGGGTGAATTTGTATTGTGCAGCACAGCAGAGTTTTAACTAGGAGTTCTGATGTCCAGGGCAAATTCAATTGTGGAAGACTCACGGAGTACTACAGTGAAGATAAATAGGAATGGGATGCTCATGGCACTGAATCCACAGAGCTGTCAGAGGACCATGAGGTGAAGAGACAGTGAGCCAGAGTAACCACCCCTGTAACCACCCTAGTCTTGGATCCTAGGTCAAAGCTCTAATCATCCCACTCTAATGATAGCTCTTCAGTACAGACATATCCCAGCCTGCCTTAGGCCCCAAAGAAGATCCAAAATCCAGTCCATCCCTAAGGGAATGCAAAGATAGGTGAAAATCACACTTTTGCCCTATCTTGGACCTTTATATCCTGGAATTAATATATTAAAATGAAATCCAGTAGCAGTCTTGAAGTAAGAAAGAAGTCCCCCCCAAAACTCCCAGGGACAGAGGCTGAGGGATATGTATAAAGAGGTAGAAATGTAGTTCCCCTTTCCTTTGCATTGGAAGTCTTAAGCATTTGCAAGAAGATGAAGGGTATATGAGGAGCTCAGGGAGGACTAGGACTTCTGGTGTAAGGACTTGTTTGAACCCTTTTCAGGGCTGCTCATCCACTGTTGGTGCCCACTTGTCACCCACTGTTCTCCCAAGGCTCCAAGGAATTCTAGCAAGAAACTGTAACAGGCACTCCTGAAGTAAAACCATCTCAGCAGATAGGCTAAATCAGAGTCAGGGTAACCGATGAGGCACAGAAGAGTTGGTGAGTTAGGGGGATGTCTATCCCAAACATGTGAAAACTTCCTCTGGTGGAATGGAGAAATGAGAACAATTTGTTCCAATGGCTATCAAAGTGGAGCCCTTAGAGCTGGGTCAGACATGGAAGATGCCACAGTCATCCACTACATCCTGGGCTATCCTCAGTCATCTTGACTTTTGTCTTACCACTGGACCTGGATAACTCTGGAAGAGACAGTGAGGCTGATGACTGTGTAGCTCTGTCTCCCTTAAAGGCATTTCACATGCAAAACAAGACCTCTTGAAGGACTAACAACAAAGATGATGACAAGACAAATATATGTGTAGTCCCCTAGGGTCTTATTTTAGGGTCACCTAGAGAACTCTGTCCTTCAACTCAGCTGGCTCCATATTTGCATAGTCATTAATCCTCATAGTTATAGGGTCTATTTCTAGGGATGGAGGGATAGGAGAAAAGTGTAAAGCCAAGAGAGATTGCTTATCTGTGCATCAGTTTAGGACAACTAGAAGTTCTAATGGATAGAGCACTGGATCTGGAGTCAGGAAATCCTAAATTAAAATTCTGACTCAGACACTTATTAACTGTGGGTCTCTAGGAAAGTCCCTCAGTTTCTCTGTATTCTGGTTTTCTCATCTGTAAAATGGGAATAATAATAGCTCCTACTTGACAGGGTTGTTGTGAAGATCGAAAGATATCATATGTAGAAAGTGTTTTGCCAATTTTAAAGTGCTATATAAATATTATTTATTACTACCATTATTATTATCATCCTCTTGGGATGGCTCTGCTCAGAGCTCTTTAGATTGGGGCCAGAATCCCTAGGCCCACATTATAGAGACTTACACATATCTCAGACCTGGGTCAGAACCAAACCACTGAAGTACTTTTCCATACTGCCATACAATTCACATTAGAAATCCTCCTGAATCCTGGTCTCATTGTAGTCTTTCCAGATGCTTGAGCATCTCCTGGAGAGAAGTGAATGGGGTCAGAAGAGATGGAACATATCCAGATGAAAGGTCAGCAGGTAAGGACAACAGATGGACAGAAAGAGCAGCAGAACCCAGAGGTGGGGTAGAGGAAAAGGGATAGACTGGAAGATGAGAGAACCTAGGGCATTACTTTGTAATTTCCCTCTAGCTCCTGTCAAGTGGAGGGGGTCACTTTGGGGAGGTTACACCTTCATTCTAGTCATAAATAAATCTTTTAATGGCTGCCTTGTAGAGAATCTGAGAGCCCTTAGGCAAATCCTGCGCATTAACAGAGCTTTCTGCAGAAGGGATTAAAGGGATGGGGTGGAGAAGAGGACTTCCTTGTTAAATACTGTAATTACTAAAATCCTATGAGAGAACATGCATAAAAAAATGAGTATGCAAAAACATTTGAGGCAACTTATCGTACAAAACTGCTATTATTGTGCCATGTTATAGATAGAGTGCAGGAGAAATATACAGATGTCAGCATTAACGACATATAATGATGTATGGTTATATTTGAAAATGGCATGCACAGCTATTAACCTGATCTGTTTGTTATAGGGTAACAAGAGTGTACAATCTTTTGATTTCATCTAACTACATGCATGGTTTAACCTTTCTTTTTGCTTATATTAAAAAAAAAGTGCTGGCACCATTCTGCTATATCCGAGATCCAGGGTAATGCTTGGTTTTGTCTGACTGAATGGCTGGAGTTTTATGGGAAGCCGTAGCGGTGGAGGAGCAGGATTTGTGCCCTGGGAACTAACAGGGCTGCAATGGAATAATGGCTGAGTTATAGAACTGGGCCACTGCGCTATGGAGCTGCCCTTAAAGTAGCTGGAGCGATATATGAGCGAGGGGTAGAACGCAACTGGTGGCCCAGGTAGAGGAGGAAAGGGACAGAGTTGCTGCAAAATTCCTCCGCCATCCTAATCAGCCACATCATCAATCTTTCTCCATTTCTTCTGGGTCAAGAAGAGAGGAGTAAGGTAAAAACAAGGCAGGGGTTCCTACTATGGCAACGCCTTGGGCTCAGACTCCTCCCTCTGAGGATGGATACTCTCGACAGAGAAGGCAAGGTAAAGTCTCATGCTGGGGCATAGAGTAGTTTTCAGAAGTGTCGGACCACCAAATTCCGGCTTTCCCAGCTGACCACAGAATAACACACCACCAAATTTAACCCTATCCCAGCAGGTTTTACATTTTCCATACTGAGTTTCATGGTTTTAGTCTCATCTTCTCTTCTGTCTTTTCCTCCCTCCCTCCCTCTCTTCATTTCTTCTTTCCTTCCTTCCTTCTTTCCTTCCTTTCTTCTTTCCCTCCCTTCCTCCCTCCCTCCCTTCTAAGTTAGAAGGTATGGAAAAGAAGGAAGGAAGGATGGAAGGAAGGAAGGATGGAAAGAAGTAAGGAAGGTAGGAATGATGGAAAGAAGGAAGGAAGGAAGGATGGAAAGAAGGAAGTAAGGAAGGTAGGAATGATGGAAAGAAGGAAGGAAGGAAGGAAGGATGGAAAGAAGGAAGGATGGAAAGAAGGAAGGAAGGAAGGATGGAAAGAAGGAAGGGAGGGAGGGAGGGAGAGAGGCCTGGAGATGGGAAATCCTGGATTCAAATATGACTTCATACACTTCCTAGCTATTTGGCCCTGGGCAAGTCACTTAATCCCAATTGCCAAGTCCTTGGAGCTCTTCTGCCTTGGAACCAATATTTAGTATCTAATTTAAGGCAAAAAGTAAGGATTTATTAAAAAAAATAAAAATAAAAGAAGTTCTGCTGTTGTATTCCATTCTAATGGGGAAAGATAACCCCTAAAAGAAATTTTAAAAAGCAATAGCCTGGGGTTGGGGTGGGGATGGGGTTTAGGAAAGGGGAAATGGGAAAGAGAGGATAGAGCAAAAAGTCCATTCAGTCAGAAGGAGAACCTAGAGATGGATGAAGAAGTGAACATGGCGGACCTAGGCACACTCCTTAAAATGGACATTCTAAGAGGAAGTGATTGATCAGAGGAGATCAGTCATCTATCTTTATTAACAATAGCAATAGCAACAATGACAACTAGAATTTATATAGTGCTTTAAAGCTTACAAAACACTTTACAAAGATAATTTCATTTTGTCTTCAAGATAACCTCAGAATTAGGTGCTAGTATTATTTCTATTTTTATAGATGTAGAAACTAAGATAGGCAGAGGTTAAATGATTTGCCCAGGGTTGCACACAGTAAGTGTCTGAGGCTGGATTTGAACTCAGGTCTTCTTGACTCCCAAGTCCAGAGTTCTATCTATTGCTTCATCTAGTTTCTTTTGAGGGATCTTGTGGGAAATGGAGAAATCTGATCATGAAGATGTTCAAAGCGACAGTCAGTAGAGAAGTAACACAAGATAATATTTATTCCTCTGTAGAGCTGTGCCTAGATTTACATTAGTAAATAAGGCTTTGTTTTAGGATACTGACATAAGAGGAAATAAAGTGGAAAGGGCAGGGGGAAATATTCTTCTATTTTTTTTAATAAATCTTACCTTTTGACTGAGAATCAATATCAAATATTGGAAAGGGCTAGACCAGTGATGGGCAAACTATGGCCTGAGGGCCAGATGCGGGCCCCCTGAAATGTTCTATAGGGCTGCATGACATTATTCCTAATTTGACGAATACGAGTAGGATATAATACGATGAAACTTCTAAAGACTTGCCTTAGAAACAGACTGACAGATGAGCATTTCCTTTCCTTTGGTCCCCTCTTTAAAAAGTTTGCCCATCACTGGGCTAGACAACTGGAGTTAAATGATTTGCCCAGGGTCACACAGCTAAGAAGTGTCTGAGACCAGATTTGAACCAAGGACCATCTCTAAGTCTGACTCTCTATCCACTGATCCACCCAGTCGCCCCATGAAGTGTGTTTCTTCTCAATGAGTATCCTCACACCTTGAATCACATGGTTTAGGCATGCCTTTTTGTCCTTGTTTTCTTCTGAGACTACCCATTGATACAATTTTTCAATAATTGTTTTCTGATATTTTGTAATTCATTCTCTCTCTCCCTCCCAACCCTCCCTTTTCTCCAAGATGGCGAGTAATATGAGAAAGCTTATACATGTGTTATTATACGATATATATTTCCTTGTTCATCATGTCGGGAAAAAAGACACATATCACTTACACTGGAGAAAAATTCCTGGAGGAAATAAAGTGAAGAATGGAATGCTTCAATCTGCAATGAGACTTGAATAAGTTCCTCCTATTGCAGGGGAGAGTCTCTTTCATCATGAGTCCCTTGGAGTTGTCCTGGATCCTTGCGTTGCTGATAATAGCTATCTTTCAGTTGATCGCCATATTTTCTTGCTATTGCTGTTTATAGCATCCTCCTGGTTCTGCTCACTTCACTTTGCATCACTTCATATAAGTCTTTTCAGGGTTTTTTTTTTTTTGTGATCATCTTGTTTGTCATTTTTTTCATGGCTCAGTAGTATTCCATTACAGTAATATACCATAACTTATTCAGCCATTGCCCAATTGATGGTTATCTCTTTAGTTTCTAGTCCTTTGCTACCCCAAAAAGAGCTGCTATAAATATTTCCCCCTATCTTTGATCTCTTTGGGATACAGACCTAGTAGTGGTATTGCTGGGTCTAAGGGTATGCATGTTTTGATGGCCCTGTGGGCTTGGTTCCATAATGGTTGTATTAGTTCACAATTCCATTAACAGTGTATTAGGGTCCCAATTTTTCTACATCCCCCCCAATGTTTATCATTTTCTGTTTTTGTCATATTAACCTTCTGGTAAGCATGAGGTGGTACCTAAGAGTTGTATTCATTTATATTTCTCTAATGAATAGTGATTTGATGCATTTTTTCATGTGACTAATGATAATTTTAATTTCTTTATCTGAGAATTGCCTATTCATAGTCACTGACTACTTGACAGTTGGGAAATGCTTTTTATTCTTATTCATTTTACTCAGTTCTTTATGTATTTGAGAAATGAAGCCTTTGTCAGAGATACTTGCTATAAAATTTTTTTCAAGTTTGTTGTTTCCTTTTTAATCTTGATTACATTGGTTTTGTTTTTGCAAACCTTTTTGAATTTAATATAGTCAAAGTTATCTATTTTATATCTCATAACGCTCTCTATGTATTGTTCGGAAATAAAATCTTCCCTTATCTATAGATCTGACAGGTGAATTATTCTCTGTTCCTCTAATTTGTTTATGGTACTGCCCCCCTCTTTTTTTTTTTTTTTTTTTTTTGCTAAATCATGTATCCATTTTGATTTTGGGTTATGGTAGCTCAAACATTCCTAAACCCTTAAAGGGACCTGTTGTTATGATACTCCTCTCTCCCTAGGTATGCTTTTCCCATCAACCCCAATGGTGGGAAATTAATAAAAGGAAGGTCAGAGTGGCTCAGCTCCCAGAACAATTAAGCTTACATTCTTATTGTCCCCCAACCCCCACCCCCAAACCATTTTGCCCTAGTTGTAGACATTTTTACTTATGACTCTGCTCCTCTGCCCCACCCCATAAAATAAACCCATATAATGACCCAGACAAATTGCTCTTATTTTAAATTATGTGATCATCTCAATAGAAGAACTTTTACTATGTATTGAGTATGTTAACAGAATTAGAGGTTTGGGATGAAGAGAAAAGAACAACCTAACATAACTGTCTACCCTGGAAGACAAGCCATATCCCAAAGGGTCTAGGCAAAAATTACAGCTTCTAGATATTCTAGAGCTCTCTCTCTCTCTCTCTCTCTCTCTCTCTCTCTCTCTCTCTCTCTCTCTCTCTCTCTGTGTCTCTCTCTCTGTGTGTCTCTCTGTGTCTCTCTCTGTGTCTCTCTCTCTCCTTCTCTCCATCTCTCTCCTCTCTCTCTTTCTCTCTGTCTCTCTCTGTCTATCTCTGTCTCTCTCTCTCTGACTCTGTCTCTATCTGTCTCTGTCTCTCTCTCCTTCTCTCTGACTCTGTCCTCTCTCTCTCTTTCTTTTTGTCTTTCTCTTTCTCTCTGTTCTCTCTCTCTTTTTTCTCTCCTGATATCTCTCATTCTTTTCCCTAGACTGGAATCAAATCTGTTCATGTTGCATTTCTAAGTTGAGCCCTTCTGTCCAAGCTGTTATTGTAGCTCAGTGGTCACAGACCTGCTTCAGAATCAGAAACTGCTTCAGGTACTGAATGTAGGCAAGCAGCCAATGACGGAAGTCTGTCTGTCTGTATATAGATTGTTCCCTCAGCAGCCGCTCCCTCAGAAATTGGCTTGCTTCCAAGAAGGAAGCCAAAGGCACATTGGCTCCCACTGAGCTCTTGGTTACAGCTGTGGGGGATAAGGAGAGACTCAGAAGTAGCATTTGCTCAGAGGTTTCGTGATGGCCAGACCTTCCTTGAGGTATTTTGTATTGAATGATTTACCTCATTCACATATTTCTTCAACCACACTCTTCTCTGGGATAAACAGAATTCCATGGCTGTGGGGTAGGTTTAATTGCCTCTCATTGACCTGTTGAAAAATCAGATAATATATTGTAGTTAACCTCTACCTGAACCAAGTTCTTAAATTCTAATTATGTAAAGGGGTGGGTCCAGAGGAACACAGACCATGTTTACTTTTGAAACTACATCCCCCAGAAGCTTGTGTTAGCTCAACAACTTTTTGTACACCATTTTAATTAACTTACTTATTTTTAAATATAGATATTTACCAACTACATGTAACCATATATACATTTTAATAGCATATAGAAATTACTCTGCAGAAGTTATGGGGATGGTGAGGTATGGGAGAGCAGATGCCAAAAGAGAAGCTTAGTGGCATGAAGAAAGTGTGTGTGTGTGTGTGTGTGTGTGTGTGTGTGTGTGTGTGTGT